>NW_027140852.1:1912500-2212500 GCF_036365525.1 Heterodontus francisci
CCCTTTACATTTTGGACCTGGGGTGGAGGGTGCTGCACAAAGCAGTCCCGTGCAATAGGCTTTTAAGTAGGTTCACGGACTCCCAGGCCACCTGTACTTTCTGCGGCCTGGACGAGTCCGTGTTCCACATTTATACGGAGTGTGCGAGGTTGCAGCCCCTATTTGAGTATCTGAAGGGGCTGCTCCTCAAATTCTGGCTGCACTTCAGTCCCACGCTCCTGATCTTTGGGCACCCAGTGCGGAGGGGCTTGGGCCGGGAGGAGGATCTCCTCGTTGGTCTGCTCCTGGGCCTGGCCAAGGTGGCAATTCACAGGTCCAGGTTGCGGGCCGTCGGGGGGTCCGTCCTCCCCGATTGCCTGCCCCTCTTCCGCGGTTACGTTCGCGCCCGGGTGTCCCTGGAAAAGGAGCATGCGGTGTCCGCCGTTACGCTTGAGGCCTTCCGCGAACGGTGGGCACCGCAGGGACTGGAGTGCATTGTCGACGCCGAGAATGGCATTTTAATTTGAGTTTTTGTTTATTTATCTGGTTTTAATGAAGTTATTTTAAAAATATAAGCGGGTATATAAAGGGGGCCTGAGGAATAAAGGCCTCCTCGACATAAATAAAAATATATAAAAATATATAAAAGGGGCCTGGGGTTTAAAGGTCACCTTAAAAAAAAAAGGAAAAAAAAGCACACAGGGAAGCTCCCTCCCCACCCGTATTTCCCAGCCTTGGTCAGCTTAAACTGCCCGGCAAAACAGACAGAAGGGGATAATAGTGCCTGGGCAGCTTCAGCTGACCCAGGTGAAGACGCCTCCCCCAACCAGCAGACCAGAAGACCGGAAGACCAAGTGCAAAGACTGTTTTAAATGTGCTGTGAGCACCACCTCCAGAAAGCAAGCCATCCCTTACATCCTATCTTTACTTCTCCTCTATTCCCTCAGCCTCTCCCCGATTCTGTTGTTTGTTTGTTTGTTTGTTTTTAATACATATTCAATATTTTCTGCTAATCTCTGTAACGTCCCACCCTTCATTCCCAGTGATCTCCTGCTCCCCCACCTGCACCATCTGGGGGAGGTGCGGTCGGGGATCACCCCAGTCCAGCTTGGTCTTCGGGAACACAGCCTCCAACATGTCTTTTCCTTCCGGCGCCAGTTATTTATGCAGCTGGCACGGGAGGAGGTCTCGGAGGGCCAATTTAATGTAGAGTTCCAGGGGACGGCCGACAACGACTTTTGGACCTCGGATGGGGCGCGGTGCCACGGCTGCAAGGGAGTGTGGCATGTTCGTAAGGCTGTATTTTCACGGCCTCTAGCGGGGAGGGGAGTGCCCGTCCGAGTGGAAGGAAGACGCAGAGGAAAATGAAACATCAAGAGGTGCGTCCCCTGGACACATTGAAAAAACCCGAGCCTGAGCTCAGCCCAAAGCCCGTTCTCACGGACCCCACCTGTCCCAGGGCTGGGCTCAGGCCCAGGGTGACTGAAAAAAGGAGGGTGGCGAGGCAGAGGCCTCTGATGACATGGAGGTCTCTAAGCCACTGCGCCCTAGTGGGAAAAAGAGGAGAAGGCACCCCTCCACAGAGGTAACGAGGGGCCCTGAGGCACCTGTTTCGGGTCCCCAGGTTTCCCCTACCACCACCACCAAGGCTACAAAGTCCGGGCAGGAGCTCCCGATTCCGCAGGAAAGAGGGGAGGGGAAGGCCCCGGTACATGAGGCCCTCCTGAAGGTGTAAGTGGGACCCTGCTGGTGGTGGGGGAGCCTGAGGACGCCGCCTATTTGCCACTGCACTGGGTCGGGTGCCCTGAGTGGAGGGGAGGGCGAGGCCCCAAAGGGTCGGCACTCCGAGCCAGAGTCCACCATCAACCAGGAGACACCCGACCCGGTTATATCCGAGAATGCTACCCCATCCGCTGGGCCTGTGGGTGCTGGCGGAGCGGGAGATCGCCTCCTCTCTCCACCTCCGGTCTCGGCTCCGGCTGGATTTCCGGAGTCGGGAACTTCCGTCTCCCCTGTACCGCTCATTGGCCTCGGGGTGGAGGTGGAGGGGCGTCCTGAACCGCTGGCGCCCACAGGCTCTAGTTTCACAGTAGAACCCAGAGAGGACTCCTCCGCCAACGATCCTTGGGGTGGGATCGCGACGGAGGCGGGGCCAGGTGGCGCGGCCGGGACGTCCGCCCCACAGTGTGTGGTGGATGTGTCGGCCGCTGGTGGTGACAACCCGGAAGAGGAAGGGAATTATGTGTGGGGCACGGAGGATGACCTTGATTCCATCGCCAGTGAGTTGGTGGAGTATCTCGTGCCTCCCACCGAATCTCCTCTCATCTCCATGGCGGAACTCCGGGATTTCCTCGCGGTTTGCAGGGGTTGCCGCAATAAAGTTCAACTGGCCCTCGGCCATTGGTTGAATCTGGCGCAGATCATCCAGTCCGTCCCTGCCGCCCTCAAGAAAGCGGGCAAGCGCGCGGGCGTGAAACTGGTTGAGAGGCACCGTTTTAATCTGTTCCTCAATGGGTTGCCGGGGGAGTGGAGGGCCAGGTGCACTTCCACTCCCTCCTCACAGTGAGGTGTTGGTGACGGTTTTAACTACCTTTGACATGAAGATAACCATCGCCAGCCTCAACATCAACGGCAGCACGGGGTCCCACTGCAGAGTTCACAATCCCTCAGTCCTCATGGAAGGGAGATACGCAGTGAGTTTTCTGCAGAAAACCAACACCGTTCCGGGAGACAAAGCCTCCTGGCTCCTGGAGTGGCAGAGTGAGATCTACATGAGTCACCTCACCCCTGTTTCTAGTGGAGTGGCTATCTTGTTGGCCCCGACTTTTCAGCCAGAGATCTTGGGGGTCAAGGAGCTAGTGCCGGGCCGCTTGCTCCACCTCGCCGTTCGCCTATGTAGCGTGCCGCTCCTGTTTGTGAACGGGTATGCGCCCAGGCCCGGCACATTGTAAGTGCGCTTCTTTGAAGAAGTGCCCGCTCTCTTGAGCTCCATCGATAGCGGCGAGTGCATCATCTTCGGGGGGGATTTTAACTGCACCCTCGAGGTGGGGGATCGTTCCGGTCCCCAGCGCGGCCAAGCGTCGGTGGAGAAGTTGAGGGGACTGATCAGCTCACTTAACCTGGTGGACGTCTGGCGGAATCTCAATCCCGACTCCAGCGCCTTCACGTGGAGGTCTGGAGGAGGAGTGTCTCGAATCGACCGCCTCTACTTTTCGCAGGCATACGTCTCCCTTGTCTCGGCGGCCTCCATGCGGCTGGTGCCGTGCTCGGACCACCACCTGGTGTGGGCGGAGTTCACTCCACTCCGCACGCGGGCAGGGTCCGCGTACTGGCACTTTAACAACCGGTTGCTGGAGGACGAGCGATTTCGGGACTCGTTCTGTCGATTCTGGGCCGACTAGAGAAGGACGCAGGGGGGCTTCCCCTCCTTGAGGCTTTGGTGGGATGTGGGCAAGACTCACAGCCGCGTCTTCTGTCAGGAGTATGCGAGGGGGTCGACCAAGAGGCGGGAAGTTGAGATCGGGCGTCTAGCGAAGGAGGTCCTCGATTTGGAGTCCCGCCTCGGTCATGACGTCGCGGACCAGGCCCTGTGGCAGGCGTACAAAGAGAAGAAGGGCGCGCTGAGGGACCTGCAGCTCATAGGGTCCCGAGGCGCATACGTGAGGTCGCGGATCCAGATCCTGGAAGTTGGACCGCGCCTCACCCTTCTTCTACTCGCTGGAAAAATGGCGGGGGGTCCGTAAGCAGCTCGTCGAGCTGCTGGCCGACGAAGGGTCCTCCATCACGGATCCGGAGGGAATGGGCCTCCTGGTTCGTACTTATTACGGTGTGTTGTTCTCTCCGGATCTGTCCAGCGACAAGTTTTGTGGGAGGACCTGCCGCAGGTCAGCCTGGAGGGCGCCGAATGGTTGGAGGCACCGCTCACTTTGGTGGAGCTGACCGGCGCCCTCCATCAGCTCTCGAGGGGCAAATCCCCAGGGCTGGATGAGTTGACCGTGGAGTACCTCAGGGCGTTCTGGGACATTCTGGGGGTCGATTACGCGAGGGTCCTGGGGGAAAGCCTGGTGACCGGGCAGATGCCCCTCTCGTTGCACAGGGCGGTCATCGTTTTCCTGCCAAAGAGGGGTGATCACCACCTGCTTAAAAACTGGCGTTCTGTCTCCCTCCTCAGCACGGATTATAAGATTTTTGCCCAGGCTATGTCTACCCGCCTGGGCTCCGTGCTGGCCCACATGATCCAGCAGACCAGTCATACACGGTCCCGGGCTGGTCCAACCAGGACAACATCCACCTGGTCCGGGACCTGATCCATCTTTCCCAGAGGACTGGTCAGTCAGTCGCCTTTCTCTAACCTCGACCAGGAGAAGGCGTTTGACAAGGTGGATCACGAATACCTTTTCGGGACTCTGCGCGCTTTCGGACTCGGGCCGCATTTCGTGGCCCGGGTCCGACTTTTATAAGCCGCCGCAGAGTGTCTAGTCAAGGTTAACGGGTCCTTGACAGCGCCCCTTCGCTTTGGGAGCGGAGTGCGTCAGGGATGCCCCATGTCCGGCCAATTGTACACCATCTGTGTGGAGCCGTTCCTGTGCCTAGTTCGCAGGAGGTTGAGGGGATTGGCTCTGCGTGAGCTGGCCATGTGGTTTGTCCTCTCGGCTTACGCCGACAACGTGCTCCTCGTGGTCACGGATCCTGTTGACTTGTGCAGGATGCACGACTGACAGCAGACCTTTTCTGCAGCATCCTCTGCGAGGATCAATTGGGAGAAATATTCCATTCTCCTGGTGGGTCAGTGGCGGGTGGACTCCCTGCCGGAGGAGATGACACCTTTTGTGTGAAGCACCACGCACCTCCTCTATCTGGAAGTCCACCTTAGCCCTGCTGAGGAAGCCTGGCTGGCAAACTGGCAGGAGTTGGAGGCGAAAGTCACCACTCGGCTGGGGCCCTGGACACGACTGCTCCGAGTGCTTTCCTACAGGGGCCGAGTGCTGTTGATAAACCAACTTGTGGCCTCCATGCTGTGGTACCGGTTTGTCACTTTGGCCCCGCCCCCTGCATTAGCAACCAAGATCCAGAAGAAACTCGTCGATTTCTTCTGGGGCAACAGGAAACACTGGGTCTCTGCCGCGGTCCTGAGTCTCCCGATCGAGGAGGGCAGCCAGTCGCTGATGTGCGTCCGCACCCAGGCTGCGACTCTCCGCCTTCGGACCCTGCAGAGATACCTGTACGTCGAGCGTCCTCCCAGATGATGGTTGCTGGTGACATATTTTTTCCGCCAGTGTCACTGCCTTCGGGATGACATGCAGCTCCCGGTGGAGTCCATTAGCCGCGCCTCTCTGAGGGAGTTGCCTGTCTTTTACCGGGATCTAATCCGATTCTAGAACATGGTCACCTCCAGTCAAGATGCTCCCCCGCCGACTGAGGAGAGCGCCTCGGCTGTCCGGGCGGCCTACTCCAGTGCCGGACCAGTGTGCTGAGGAGTAGCCGAAGCCCCTGGGATGCCTTTCACTGTGGGTGGCGATGGGTCTCGGGAGAGTGGAGCGCTCCCGGCCGAACTGACCTCCGCTCGGCCGGAACTGCTCATCGGACCCAGGCCCCGAAACCCTCCTCGTGAGCCGGGGCCGCACAACACGAGCTGCCTCTCGGAAATGCCTTTCATGCCATTCCAGTTGGCGCGGAGGGGTTTCTTGCATGGGCTGCTCCTTCACACTCTCCACTTCCTCGCCTTTGTCAGCCGGCCGGACATGCCCTTGAAGCTGAAGACTCGAATAGGATGAGAATCACTAACAGATAGAGTAATGTTAGCTAAGGTCAAACTAGAACAGAAGAGACTAGAATCGGAAATCCAGAGAGAACGAGAAAGAGCAGAGTGAGTGTCAAGAAAGGGAAAAAGTAAGAGTGTTCCAGAAGGAGAAGGAGGAAAGGGAGTTAAGGCGGCTCAATCAACTAGAGGAAGACCCAGTACACCTAGTGAAGGCACAGCCAGTGAGGGAGCTGCCCATAGCTCAGGACCATGTGCTGAGTTCTTAAAGTTACCCCAGTTCATTCTAAAGTTCAATGAGGAGGATGTGGCAGAATTTTTCATCACTTTTGAAAAACTTGCAAAGCAGCTGAAATGGCGGCAGAGAGCTGGACACTGTTTTTATAAGGCAAAGTAACAGGAAAAGCCCATGAGGTTTATTCACTGTTCCCAGATGAAAGTTCATCAGATTATGAAATGAATAAAAGTGTTATCCAGGGTGCATATGAGATAGTATCAGAAGCGTACTACCAAAAATTCGGAACACTCCGAAAGTAGCCTGAGCGTACTTACCTCCAGTTTGAAAGAGTTAAGCAGCTTCGGAACATAGGAGCAAGAGTAGGCCATTCAGCCCATCTAGTCTGCCCCGCCATTCAAAACGATCACGGGTTATCATCTATTTCAATTCCTTTTTACCACACTATCCCCATATCCCTTTATGTCATTTGTATTTAGAAATCTGTCAATCTCTGCTTCAAACATACTGAATGACTGAGCTTCCACAGCCCTCTGGGGTAGAGAATTCCAAAGATTCACATTTTCAATTCAAAATTCTGGAGAATCCAGGCCCAGTTTTCCAAATCTCTTCATCGGACAGTCCAGCCATCCCAGGAACAAGTCTAGTGAATCTTCGTTGCATTCCCCCTATGGCAATAATATACTTCCTAAAGTAAAGGGAGCAAAGCTGCACACAGTACTCCAGGTGTGGTCTCACAAGGTTCCATACAATTGAAGCAAGACTTCACCACTCCTGTACTCAAATTCTCTTGAGCTAAAGGCTAACATACCATTAGCCTTCTTAAGTGCTTGCTGTCCCTGCATGTCAGCTTAAAGTGATTTATTGACAAGGACACCCAGATCCCTTTGTACATCTATACTTTCTAATTTCTTACCATTCAAGAAATACCCTGCACATCTATTCCACCTTCCAAAGTGGATAACCTCATATTTTCCACATTATATTCCATCTGCCACTTTCTTGCCCTCCCACGAAGTCTGTCCAAATGCCCTTGAAGCTACTTTGCACCTTCCTCACAGCACATACATTCCCACATCTTTTAGTATCATCTGCAAACTTGGGAATATTACTCTGGTCTCCACATCTAAATAAATGATACATATTGTGAACAGATAGGGCCCAAGTACTTACCCAAATGTTTCCTTTTTACTTACCCCACTGGTCACAGCCTGCCAAAGCGAGAATAACCCATTTACTCCTACTCTCCGTTTTATGCTCGTTAACCAATCCTTAATCCATGCCAGTATATTACGTCCGATCCCATGTGCTTTAATTTTACTAACCAACCTCCTGTGGGGGACTTTATCAAAAATTCATCGGAAAATCCAAATAGACTACATCCACCGACTCCACTTTATCAATTCTGTTACTAATATCCTCAAAAAACTCCAACAGGTTCATCAAACATGATTTCCCATTCATAAATCCATGTTGACTATGCCCAATCAGATCATCTTTATCCAATTATCCATTTATCACATCCTTTATGATAGATTCTACCATTTTCTCTCTCCCGCCCTTCTTAAATCGTGGGGTGACATTTGCGACCTTCCAATATGCTGGAACCGTTCCAGAAGGTGATCACCCATGCACCCACTGTCTCCATAGCTACCTCTGCCAACACTCTGGAATTTAGAATATCAGGTCCTGGGGACTTATCAACCTTCAACCCCATTAAGTTCTCCAACACAAACTTCTTACTAATATTAATTTGCTTCACTTCCTCATTCCCCCTAATCCCTTGGATCTCTAATTCTGGGAGATTTCTTGTATAATTCTCAGTGAAGACAGACACAAAGTGATCATTTAGCTTCTCTGCGATTTCTCGATTCCCCATTATAAATTGCCCTGACTCTACCTGTAATAGACACATACATGTCTTACCCAAATGTTTCCTTTTTACATACCTATAGAAGATTTTACAGTCCGCTTTTATGTTTGCCTCTGACTAGTAGATACGAAAAATCGGGATACAGCCCACATATGTAAACCTCAGAGTGGTGATCCTTCTCGAGGAGTTCAAAAGCTCGCTCCCGCTCCCATTAAAACCCACACAGAGGAAAAAAAGGTTTGAAGAGCCAGGAAGGTTGCAATTATGGATGATGATTTTTTTCCATGTACACAAGGCCTTAACCCCAAAGGGAATGCATTCACTAGTCACCCCAAAGACCCGGGAATAAAAGGTGGGAGGGTGATAAGAGCCTGAGCAGCCACGGGCAAGGAGGAAAATCTGTACACCCAGGGGCCCACGCTCAGGCCAAATAGGACGGTACTGAGAGCAGGAGTAATGACCAATGATCTGTGCCTTTCCACTGCAGTAAGGCAGGTCACCATCGAGTTGAATGCTGGAAGTGATGGGGAAAACCTGTAGGATTACTCAGGGTCCACCAGAACAGTGCAGGAAAACGGGCGCTGATGGAAAGCACAGCAGGTCAGGCTGTGCCTTTAACTGTAACAGTCAGACACAGTAACACTACCACAGAGAGTGCGGGAAAACTTAACAAAATCCTTGAGCGTTACTAGAATGTTGAATCCCAGGGGAAAGTGACCCTATACCCCTTCATTGAGGTTAGCAAGCCCTGGTCATACTCAATGATAAAGGTGCCACCCAATCCCTTCTGCTGGGAATAGGCATGACCTTTCTCGGGGAGTGCAGTGAATGCAGGAGTGTTAGCGAATGGTATTGGAAGACAGTATATGTCCATACCTTTATATTGGGTGCACGTGCAGTGCGACCTTTTTTCAGGACCAGTAGCCATGGGGAACTGCTCCTGGGTATTGATCTGGCAGGGAAAAGGTGGCAGTTTCTGCAAAGGTTCTGGAGAGACAAGAGATCAGGGACACAGAGCAGTTACAGGGGAAGGTCCCCGGCATTCGCCCTGATTCTGTGTTGACTGGGTCCATGGCTAAACAATCCCCATCAGAGGTGGCTGAACTGACACTGGAGATGGATGTCCCTACTGTCTGGTTGTCTGAAACCTTCTTTAGGAAGGTAGAGAGCACAAAGGATGTGTTAAACAGATCTTACTTAGTTCAGGCTCAACAACTCGACCCAGTGTTAAAATATAGCACAGACTGTCCAAAACATAACTGAAGTAGAAGGAGTTGCAGAGTGCCACTATTTAAAGATTGAGGTGCTGGTGAGGAAGTTGAGACCTCCTTACAAACCTGCGGATGAAGAGTGGACAGTGCTTCACCAGATAGTGGTGCCGCTGAGGTCCCTTAAAGAAATATCAATGGCCCACGAACTTCCAATGACTGGACATGTTGATGTATGAAAATTTAAAGCCCACACAAGGCAACATTTTGACATGGCCACAACTCCACAAAGATGTGGTGGAATTCTGTAAAACTGTTAACGCCTGCCATGTTGTGGGGAGGCTCCAACCTGCAATAATACCTTCACCCTAATACACATACCAGAATTTGTGGAACACTTCAGCAGAAGGCTGGTGGATTATGTGAGACACCTGCTGAAAACAAAACGGGATTACCAGTATCTTCTCACCATTATGAATGTGGTGACCCGATTCCCAGAAGCCATTCCCCCGAAGAACTATCTCTGCCAAGGTAGTGGTGGAGGGGCTAACCCGTTATGGGCTGCCTGGTGAGATTCAGATGGATCAGCGCACACATTTTACGTCCAGTATTTTGAAAAGGTCATGGGTATTCTAGACATAACCCAGCTAAAGCCTACCACCCACAGTCACAAGGGGCTTTGGAGCAGTACCACCAGACCCTAAAGACAATGATCAGGCCATACTGCTATGAGTAACCCCATGACTGGGACAAAGGGATGGCATTTCACATGTTGGTTACCAGGAACTTATCCAGTGAGTCCACTGGCTTTAGTCTCTTTGAATTAGTTTATGGACACGAGGTGAGAGGTCCTCTTAAACTAATCAAGGATAAGTTTTTGGGACACAGGGATGAGTCTTCCATGTCAGACTACATTTCCATGCTCCGGGAGTGGCTCACGACAGCCTGTGCAATTGCTCAAGAACACCTAAAGATCTCCTACTCAGTTATGAAAAGGTAAGCAGGCAAAAATGCCAAGGCCAAAACATTTCAGGACAGAGACCATGTATTGTTACTATTCCCAATGCAGGGGGAATCCCTGAATTCCCGGTTCAGTGGTCCATATCGAGTGGCAAAAGGAATAGTGAGGTAAATTATTTAATTGGCACCCAGACAAAAGGAAAAAAGCAAAGGCTGTGGAGGGAACAGAAAAGTACAGATCTGGCAGACTGTCAGGAGGGAAGGATTGAAAAGGACAGTGAAAACAGGTTAGAGAAGGGCCAGGAGGATTCCCAACTGGAATCCCCTACTCTCCGATTTGCCAACCCTGAAATGTTAGTTAAATTAGACCCCACACTCTCCTTCTTAAATGCAGGTCAATGAGGCAACCTAAAAAGTCAGCTAACAGCATTCACTGAAACATGCAATGACAAAGGAAAGTTCGCAAAAAGGCAAGCCATTAGTGAGGGAGATGCCTCACCGAGTCGAGGTGCCACAGGAGAGTGCAGTGACAGATGGACAGCCACCTGCGAGCCATAAAATCCCAGAGGACATGGGGCCAGTTAGCAAAATGATGCTCCCCATCGTAGAGGGAAAAGGGAAGGTAAAATACTCTAAAGCAAACAGCACTTGTGTACCTCACCAGAAAGCTAAAACTAAGGTCAATGTGGATCTACCCACTGAAGAACCCAATGATCAGGTGCCAAACACAAAGCTAATCAAACCCAACAATTTCAAAGCGGAACTCAGCAAGAACAAAGGCACAGAGGAAATCTCAGACACCTCACATGGTCTTAAATAACAATTTATTATACACTGTGGGTTTAGGGAGAAAGATTATCAAGGTGCAGGAACCGGAATGGTTAAAGCTTCATTGCAGGAGAGAAAAAAATAAACAATGTAATCGCTGATGCAATGTCCAGGGTCGAACCCGACACATAACCATCCCAGACAAAACACCAAAACATTAGATCAGTATAACTGTAACAGACAATGTCAGCTGCAGTAATTCTAAAATTAATATGTCAGTTTGGGAAGTGATTATTGAGAATGAATGTGTGCTTCAGTTACAGTTACAGATACAGAGATACAACACTGAAACAGGCCCTTCAGCTTACCGAGTCTGTGCCGACCATCAACCGCCCATAGATACTAATCCTACACTAATTCCATATTCCTACCACATCCCCACCTGTCCCTATATTTCCCTACCACCTACCTATACTAGGTCCAATTTATAATGGCCAATTAACCTATCAACCAGCAAGTCTTTGTCTTGTGGGAGGAAACCGGATCACCCGGAGGAAGCCCACGCAGACACAGGGGGAACTTGCAAACTCCACACAGGCAGTACCCAGAATTGAACCCGCGTCGCTGGAGCTGTGAGGCTGCGGTGCTAATCACTGCGCCACTGTGCCGCCCAACTGTGCACAATTTTGCAATGAAATGTTCCTGTTATCACATTTTTCCCCGTGTGCTGTGGCGGTGTCAATATAACACAATATGCCAAATTATGAAATTTAATTCATCGTTTGGAAACTTACAGTAAACTTTTAAACGAAAAACAACCTTGCAGTTAACCTTGAAAAAACTGGCAGCGAAGATGGCCACCGCAATTGGCATCTGAAACACCTTTTCACATTCGAAGGCCTACAATAGGAGAGGCATGTCTGATGAGCCTGGATCCAAATCATTGGCTTGCTCCAGTGATTGAATTACCTAAGATTACATTCATTAACTCGGCATACAAGGTCATCCTGACACATTGACTTTGAAAGAGCAAACTCCTCCAAGAGTAAATACTGGTATCCTGAGCCCTGGGGAGATAGAAGTTCCGAACCTTGAATCTCATTGTAAGGGTCCAGCGAATGCACTGAGGCAGTCAGGAGACTGTCTATCTCTGTGAAAGCTGAGAGTTTCCCCTGGACAAAAGCAGACAAGTCAGTGATTCAAAATGAGCTGAAGCAGAAGGGCTGTGTTCCCCCCACACCCCTCCCTCTCTCTCCGTCTCTCTCTCCAGATAACATCACAAATTTGAAAACCTCATGTGACTGTGGGCCTTCCAAGCCTACAGATTGCTACAGACAGAGTAACCAGGGGAAGAAAGCCACCTACAAGTCTGCCTCAAAGAAATCCCTGAGCCATGTGGACCATGTGACAAACTGCACTTTGACCAGAAAAAGACTTCAAGGTTACAACTTCAGCAGGAAGACCACGGAATGGTCAAATCTCACAGAATGAGTTTTTTTTAAATATTTATTCTGGACTCCAATCCAACCACAAATTTATTTCTCACTCTGTAATCTATTTCTGTGTGATTCTCATGTGTGTGTGTGTGCATAAATGTGTTCTATTTATTTTAATGATTTTATTTAGATCGGGTTTATATTGTTCAGTATAATAAACTCACCTCTTTCATGGTTAAACTCAAGAGAACCTGTCCAATCGATTTCTTCACCATCATACCAAAGATAAAATGTAAAACACTCACGTTAAGCATATTCACTTTTTATAAAGGACAAACACTGTTCTGGTCAAATAAAGACGAGCGACTTTGACCCCTCCTCACCTGGCCATAACAATAGGCAAGGTTGGGGATGGAGAGAATATGGGGATGAACTCAGCTCAGCATTAAATAGATACCAGAGGTTGTAAAGTTCCTGCATCAGCCTCCGACAACGGCCAGCGAGGGGGATGCAGATCATGGACAGGGTATGGAATTTGTGACAGAAACTGAAGATAATGCTTTCAGTCTTCTGACGATTTAAATGACAAGAACACTATATCAGTGAAACATGGTTTATGAATCTAATAGTTGGATACAGGGACTTACCAGGGACACCAATAATAGCGAGGATGGGATAGTAAATACATTGAATCATCTTCAGAGCATAATAGAGCCGGTATTCTGATGTTATCCAATAAAAATCTGCAGTAAGATAGTCAAACCAATAGGATAAACTCCTGTCCATTGTTGTAACATTCCAATCTAATGTTCTCAGATTCTGATCCATTACTGTAACATTCCAATCTATTGTTCAGATTCTGATCTATCCTCTCCCTCTCTCTGCAGCCGCTGATCACTGTTAGTTCGGGAGCTGATGCTCCCGCGAAAACTATCGGAAAACACATTGAAAGAAGTCCTGTATTAATAGAAGAGGGAAACCCTCCAGTGACACCATTAGGGTCCATGGAGACTGACATTAATTACAGTCACTGAACAAACAGGTTCAGTTAACACCTTTCAATCCAACATATTTTGTATCGCAGTAAAGTAGAACATTTATCCAGTCTGGATGGGATGTATGATAGTTACTGAGGGAAGGAATGGTGAAAATAACAGCGGCACTGGACATAATATTTCAATCCTCCTTGGATATGGGATTGATGCCAGAGGACTGCAGGGTTGTAAAGGTTACACTGTTTAAAAAAGTAGAGGTTGGATAAACCCTGTAACTATCAGTCTCAAGTTGGTGGTTGGAAAATTCTAGAGGTCATAACCCAGCACAAACATATATCTTGCTTGTAAAAGCATGGGTTAATAAATGACAAGTAGCATGGATAGGTTAATGGAAACTCATTTCTGATAATCTTGATCGAGTTCGTTCAGGACGTAACTGTAAGTGTTACTGAGGATAGCGTGTTTCATGTAATATAATCATAAAAAGTTTAAGACACAGGAAGAGACCACTTGGCCCATTGTGTCTGTGCCGGCCGATACAATGATCCACCTATTCTATTCCCATCTTCCAGCATTTGATCCATAGCCCTGAAGATTATGGCATTTGAGTTGAACATCCAGACTCCTTTTGAATGAGTGCAGGTATTCTGCCTCAACTATCCTTACAGGCAGTAAGTTCTAGACCTTCACTAAAAACAGGGGACCCAGGACTGAACCCTGTGGAATGCCAATGGAAGCAGTCCTCCGGTCAGTAAAATGCCCGTCAACAATTACACTTTCATAAAAACAAGAAATGCTGGAAATACTCAGCAGGTCTGGCAGCATCTGTGGAGAGAGAAGCAGAGTTAGCGTTACAGGTCACTGACCCTTCTTCACTGAACTGAAACATTATCTCTGCTTCTCCCTCCACATATGCTGCCAGACCTGCTGAGTATTTCCAGCATTTCTTGTTTTTACTTCAGATTTCCAGCATCTGCAGTATTTTGCTTTTATTATAACAAGTACCCTTTGTTTCCTGCCACTGAGCCAATTTTGTATTTTTGGGTGAACAAGTTTTTCCTCAACTCCCCGCTAATCCTTCTACCAAGCATTTTAAGTCACTGCCCCCTAGTCACTGATCTCTCTGCTAAGGAGAATAGACTACTTCACCTCCACTCTATCCAGACCTCACAAAATTATGCCCATTTCAATCAGATCTCCCTTTACCTCCTCTGTTCCAAGTAGAACAACCCCAGCCTATCTAATCTTTCTTCATAGCTGCATTTTTCCAGTCCGGGCAACATCCTCGTAAATCTCCTCCATACCCTCTCTAGTGAAATTACATCCTTTGTGTAATGAGGTGACCAAAACTGTACACAGTACTCAGGTGTGACCTAACCAATGATTTAAACAGTTCCAGCATAACCTCCCTGCTCTTGTTTTCTATACCTCAGCTAATAAAGGAAAGGATTCCATATGCCTTCTTAACCACCTTATCGACCTGTCCTGCTACCTTCAGGGATCAGTGGACATTGACTCCAAGGTCCCTCACTTCCTCTACACTTCTCAGTATTTTCCTATTAATCGTCTATCCCTTTGCCTTGTTTGACCTCCTCAATTGCATCACCTTACACTTATCCAGGTTGAATTCCATTTGTCACTTTTCTGTCATCAATACCTTCCTGCAGCCTACAGCTATCCTCCTCGCTATCTACCGCACGACCAATCTGTGTACCATCTGCACAAATCTTGATCATTCCCCCTACATTTACGTTCAAATCGTTTATATATACTACAAAAAAGCAGGCGACCCAGTACTGAGCCCTGTGGAACGTCACTGGAAACAGACCTCAAGTCAGTAAATCACCCATCAACAATCACCCTTTGTTTCCGATCACTGAGCCAATTTTGCATCCAGCTTGTTGAATTTCCGTGGGTTCCACGGGATTTTATTTTTTTAACTAGTATGCCACATGGGACCTTGACAAAAGCCTTGTCAAAATCCATGTAGACCATATCAACTGCACTACCCTCATCTATCATCCGTGCTACTTCTTCGAAAAATTCAGTCAACTTGGTCAAACAATATCTTCCCTTATCAAATCCATGCTCAATATCCGTGATTAACCTGTGCCTTTCTAAGTGACACTTTATCCTGTCTTTCAGAATAGATTCCAATAATGTGCCCACTATTGAGGTTTGACTGACTGGCCTGCAATTATTCGGTCTATCCCTTGCTCCCTTTTTGAAGAGGTACATCAACATGAAACGTTAACTTTGCTTCTCTTTCCACAGATGCTGTCAGACAAGCTGAGTATTTACAGCATTTTCTGTTATTTTAGCTATGAATGGAACGTAGCTAAGCAGAAGTCAATGGGAGAAATCAACTGCTTGGGAGTCATTCCTAACCTAGCATAAAGGAAGATGGTTGTGGTTGTTGGAGGTCAATCATCTCAGTTCCAGGACATCACTGCAGGAGTTCCTCAGGGTAGTGTCCTCGGCCCAAACATCTTCAGCTGCTTCATCAATGACCTTCTTCAATCATAAGGTCAGAAGTGGGAAAGTTCAATGATGACTGTACAATGATGATCATTATTCACAACTGCTCAGATACTGAAGACAGACATATGCAGCAAGACCTGGACAACATTCAGGCTTGAACTGAAAAGTGGCAAGTAACATTCATGACACACAAGTGCCAGGACACAATCATTTCCAATAAGAGAGAATCTAACCATCTCCCCTTGACATTAAACGGCATTACCATCGCTGAATCTCCCACTATCAGCATCCTAGGGGTTACCATTGAACGGAAGCTGAATTGCAGCTACAAGAGCAGGTCAAAGGCTCGGAATGCTGCGGAGAGTGACTCACCTCCTGACTCCCCAAAGCCTCTCCACCATTTGCAAGGCACAAGTCAGGAGTGTTATGGAATACTGTCCACTTGCCTGGATGAGTGCAGCACCCACAACACTCCAGAAAATCAACACCATTCAGGACAAAACCGCCCGCTTGTTTGTTGTGATTGGGGTGTCATGCACTCCCTCAGCACCAGCACAGGAGCAGCAGTGTGTAACATCTACAAGATGCACTGTCGCAACGCACCAAGGCTTCTTAGATAGCACCTTCCAAACCCACGACCTCTACAACTTAGAAGGACTATGGCAGCGATGCATGGGAACACCACCACCTGCAAGTTCCCCTCCAAGTCATATACCATCCTGAAATGGAACTATATCGCTGTTCCTTTATGTCACTGGGTCAAAATCCTGGAACTCCCTTCCTAAATAGTACTGTGGGTGTACCGGCACCAGATGGACTGCAGCGGATCAAGGAGGCAGCTTAATACCACCTTTTGAAAGGCAATTAGTGATGGGTAATGAATGTTGGTTTAGCCAGCGATGCCCACATCCCATGAAATAATAAAAAGGTAACAGCATTTCCTTCCAGCTGGACGACAGTGGAGAGGTGTGGGAGGAAGATGCTGTTACGAACATTGTCACAGACTGCAGTTTGTGAAGGATAAGGAAGGATAGTTTGTCTTTGTAACAGTCACACAGCATGTCATTTTTAACAAGCTCATCTATATGTCCTGCCATTGAACTATTCACATGCATCCACTCTGTTGCTGCACACCCATTAAAATTACACCCTTTATTTTCCATTGCCTCTCCTCTCAGTCCTATGTAAATGTATCAATTTGCGCTTCGGTTAAAGTTTATCTGCCATGTGTCCGTCCATTCCACCAACCTGTCTAAATTCACTTGATGTCTGTTACGATCATCCTCATTGCGCAGTACACTTCCAAATTTTGTGCCAAGTGTGAAGTTTGAAATTGTTCCATTTACACTCAAGTCCAAGTGTTTAATATATATCATGAAAAGTAGCAGACCCAGTAACGACCCCTGGGGAAACTTCCTCCAGTCTAAAAACAACCTTTCACCCCCTCTCTCCGCTTCCTGTCATGCAGGCAAGTTTGTCCCTTTTATTCCATGGGCTTTATCTTTATTGACAAGCCTGTTAAATGACACTTCATCGAATTCTGTTTGGAAGTAATGGGGAACAAAGAAATGGAAGACCAATTAAATACATACTTTGGTTCTGTCTTCACAAAGGAGGACACAAATTACCTCCCAGTAATGTTGGGGAACATAGGGTCGAGTGAGAAGGAGGGACTGTATGAAATCAGTATTAGTAGGGAAATGGTGTTGGGTAAATTGATGGGATTGAAGGCTGATAAATCCCCAGGGACTGATAATCTTCATCCCAAAGTACTTAAGGAAGTGACTCTAGAAATAGTACATGAATTGCTGGGCAGTCTTCAAATTTCTATAGACTCTGGAAGAGTTCCAATGGATTGCAGGTTAGCTAATGTAACACCACTATTTAAAAACGGAGGTAGAGACACAACAGGGAATTATTGACCGGTAAGCCTGACATAAGTAGCGGGGAAAATGCTAGAGTACATTATAAAAGATGTAATGACAGAGCACACGCAAAACAATGACAGGATCGGACACAGTCAACATGGATTTACGAAAGAGAAATCATGCTTGGCAAATCTACTGGGATTTTTTGAGGATGTAACTCATAGAATAGATATGAGAGAACGAGTGGATGTGATGTATTTTGACTTTCAGAAGGATTTTGACAAGATCCCACGCAAGAAATAAGCGTGTAAAATTAAAGCACATGGGATTCAATGAAGAGTGTAGGAGGGGATGCCAGGAGTAGCACCAGGAATACCTCAAAACCAGGTGTCAACGTGGTAAAGCCACAACACAAGAGTATCTGCGTGCCAAACTGCATTAGCAGCATGTGATAGACAGAGCTCAGCGATCCCATAACCAACGGATCAGATCTAAACTCTGCAGTCTTGCCGCATCCAGCCGTGAATGGTGGTGGACAATTAAACAACTAACTGGAGGAGGCAGCTCCACAAATATCCCCATTCTCAATGATGGGGGAGCCCAGCACATCAGTGCAAAAAAAAAGGCTGAAGCATTTGCAACAATCTTGATGATCCATCTCGGCCTCCTCCTGAAATCCCCAGCATCACAGATGCCAGACTACAGCCAATTCGATTCACTCCACGTGATATCAAGAAACGATTGAAGGCACTGGATACTGCAAAAGCTATGGGCCCTGATAATATTCCCGCAATAGTACTGAAGACCTGTGCTTCAGAACTTGCAGTGCCCCGAGCCAAGCTGTTCCAGTGCAGCCACAACATTGGCATGTACCCTGCAATGTGGAAAATTACCCAGGTAAATCCTGTACACAAAAAGCAGGACATGTCCAAACCGGCCAACTTCCGCCCCATTAGCCTACTCTCAATTATGGGTAAAGTGATGGACGGTGTCATCAACAGTGCCATTAAGCGGCACTTGCTTCGCAATAACCTGTTCAGTGATGCTCAGTTTGGGTTCCGCCAGGGCCATTCAGTTCCTGACCTCATTACAGCCTTGGTTCAATCATGGACAAAAGAGCTGAACTCAAGTGGTGAGGATAGAGTGACTGCCGTTGATATCAAGGCAACATTTGACCGAGTATGGCGTCAAGGAGGCCTCGCAAAACTGAAGTCAATGGGAATCAGGGGGAAAACCATCTGCTGGCTGGAGTCATACCTAACACAAATGAAAATGGTTGTGGTTGTTGGAGGTCAATCATCCGAGCTCCAGGACATCACTGCAGGAGTTCCTCAGGGTAGTGTCCTGGGCCCAACCATCTTCAGCTGCTTCATCAATGACCTTCCTTCAAGCATGCGGTCAGAAGTGGGTATGTTTGCTAATGATTGCACAATGTTCAGCACCATTCGTGACTCCACAGATACTGAAGCAGTCCGTGTAGAAAAGCAGCAAGACCTGGACAATATCCAGGCTTGGGCTGGTAAGTGGCAAGTAACATTTGCGCCACACAAGTGCCAGGCGATGACCATTTCCATCAAGAGAGAATCTAACCATCTCCCCTTGACATTCAACGGCATTGCCATCGCTGAATCCCCCACTATCAACATCCTAGGGGTTACCATTGGCCAGAAAATGAATTGGAGTAGCCATATAAATAACGTGGCTACAAGAGCAGGTCAGAGGCTGGGAATCCTGAGGCGAGGAACTCACCTCCTGACTCCACAAAGCCTGTCCACAATTTACAAGGCGCATGTCAGGAGTGTGATGGAATATTCTTCACTTGCCTTGATGTATGTAGCTCCAACAACACTCAAGAAGCTCGACACCATCCAGGAAAAAGCAGCGTACTTGATTGGCACCCCATCTACACACATTCACTCCCTCCACCACCGACGCACAGTGGCAGCAGTGTGTACCATCCACAAGATGCACCACAACAACTCACCAAGGCTCCTTCGACAGCAACTTCCAACCCACGACCTCTACCAACTAGAAGGACAAAGGCAGCAAATACATGGGAACACCACCACTTGCAAGTTCCCCGCCAAGTCACACACCATCCTGACTTGGAACTACTTTGCCGTTCCTTCACTGTCGCTGGGTCATACTCCTGGAACTCCCTTCCTAACAGCACTGTGGGTGTACCTACCCCAAATGGACTGCAGCAGTTCAAGAAGGCAGCTCCCCACCACCTTCTCAAGGGCAATTAGGGATGGGTAATAAATGCAGGACGAGCCAGCGACATCCACATCCCATGAATGAATAAAATAAAATAGCCCTGAGCAAGAAGGGAGAGTTGTAAACACAGGTGCTCCTCCTTCAGCCAGAGCAGACGGTGCTGAGAACAGGAGTGTCGCCAAAGCCTGTGTGTTTCCATTGTAATAAGGCCCATCACCTCTGAGCTGACTGCTGGACATCACAGTGAAAAGCTGGAGGATTAATCAGGATACACCAGACCAGTGCAGGAAAAGGGGCCCTGATGGGAAACACAGAATACCAGGCTGTGACTTTAACTGTGGCAGTAAGATCCAGTATGTCCACCACTCAGAGTGCTGGAAAATTTAACAAAATCCTTGAGAGATGCCAGGATTTTGTATCCGACGGAAAAGTGACCCCATACCCCTCGAATAAGGCAAGTAAGCCCAAAGCCATACTTGGGAGACAGGGGCCACCCATTCCCTCCTACTGGGAAAATGCATGAACTTTCCCCTAGAGAGGGCATCGAACGCTCAGGTATTAGTAAACAGTATCAGTGAAGGTAAATGCCCAGGACTCTATATTGGGTACACATGGAGTGCAGCTTTGTTTCAGGACTGGTAACCCTGGGGATTGTCCCTAGTTTACCTATGGACAGGGTCGACCTGTGCCTGGGTAATGATCTGGTAAGGGTGAAGGTGGTAGCTTACCCAGTGGTTTTAGAGAGAATGAAATAGATCAGGCAGACAGAGCAGTTACAGGAGAAGGCCACTGACATTTTTCCTGCCTTTGTGTTGTGATGGTCCATGGTCAAACAAGCTCCGTCAGAGGAGGATGAACTGACACTGCAGACTGATGACCCTCCTATCTAGTTATCTGAAACCTTCTTTGGGAAGTTAGAGGTCAAAAAGAATGTGTTAAATAGATCTTCCTTGGTGGAGGCTCAGCAAGCTGACGCAATGTTAAAAAAGTTAGCAAAGACTGTCTAAAGTTAAACAGAAGCAGAGGGAGTTCCAGAGTGTGACTAGTTAAAGAATGAGGTGCTGATGAGGAAGTGGAGACTTCCTTAGAGACCTGTGAATGAAGAGAGGACAGTGGTTCACCAGATAGTGGTTCTGCCCAGGTACCATAAGGAAATACTGAGAATAACCCAGGAATTCCAATGGCTGGACATGTCGGCATCAGAAAAATCCAAGCCTGCATAAGACAGCAGTTTGACTGGCCACAGCTCTACAAAGATGTGGTGGAGATCTGTAAAACTGTTCACATGTGCCAGGATGTGGGGAAGCCCCAACTTGCAATAAAAAGTGCACCCCTAATTCCCAAACCAGCTTTTGGGGAACCCTTCAACAGAATGCTGGTGGATTGTGTGGGACTCCTGCCGAAAACAAAAGGAGTCAAGCAGTATCTTCTCACCATTATGGATGTGGAGAGGACATTCCATGGAAGAACTATCTCTGCCAAGGTAGTGGTGCAGGGGCTAAACCAATTCTTTACCCACATGAGCTGCCTGCTGAGATCCAGTTGGATCAGTGCACAAATTTCATTGTATTAGGGATAATGTCAATATAACAATTAAACACAATATTCTACCCTAGGCATTAAAGATGAAGTCTAATTTAACCATTATCTGGAATGTGTAAACTTAGTTTTCAGGATGATAGCTCGCAACAATTGACCAAAATATTGCCCCTGTGGATTAGGGATGACACGTAACTTAAAATTAAGTGGGATATTTTAGACACTGTTTTAGTTATCAAGTCCAATTTAACAATTAACCAGAATATTATACCCTGTGTATCAGTGAAGACATCATATTTAACAATTAACTGGAATGTTTAACACTCAAAATCAGCTATCATGTTCAATTTAACAATAAAAAAATTATAGACTGTGTATTAGTGATGACATCTAATTTAACAATTAACTGGAATATTATCACCTGTGCATTAGTGAAGACATCTAATTTAACAATTAACTGGAATATTATCACCTGTGTATTAGTGATGATATCTAATTTAACAATTAACTGGAATATTATCACCTGTGTATTAGTGATGACATCTAATTTAACAATTAACTGGAATATTATCAACTGTGTATTAGTGATGACATCTAATTTAACATATAACTGGAATATTATCACCTGTGTATTAGTGATGACATCTAATTTAACAATTAACTGGAATATTATCCCCTGTGTATTAGTGATGACATCTAATTTAACAATGAACTGGAATATTATCACCTGTGTATTAGTGATGACATCTAATTTAACAATTAACTGGAATATTATCAACTGTGTATTAGTGATGACATCTAATTTAACAATTAACTGGAATATTATCACCTGTGTATTAGTGATGACATCTAATTTAACAATTAACTGGAATATTATCACCTGTGTATTAGTGATGACATCTAATTTAACAATTAACTGGAATATTATCCCCTGTGTATCAGTGATGATATCTAATTTAACAATTAACTGGAATATTATCACCTGTGTATTAGTGATGACATCTAATTTAACTATTAACTGGAATATTATCACCTGTGTATCAGTGATGATATCTAATTTAACAATTAACTGGAATATTATCCCATGTGTATTAGTGATGACATCTAATTTAACAATTAACTGGAATATTATCACCTGTGTATTAGTGATGGCATCTAATTTAACAATTAACTGGAATATTATCACTTGTGTATTAGTGATGATATCTAATTTAACAATTAACTGGAATATTATCACCTGTGTATTAGTGATGACATCTAATTTAACAATTAACTGGAATAATATCACCTGTGTGTTAGTGATGACATCTAATTTAACAATTAACTGGAATATTATCACCTGTGTATTAGTGATGACATCTAATTTAACAATTAACTGGAAAATTACCACCTGTGTATTAGTGATGACATCTAATTTAACAATTAACTGGAATATTATCACCTGTGTATTAGTGATGACATCTAATTTAACAATTAACTGGAATATTATCACCTGTGTATTAGTGATGATATCTAATTTAACAATTCACTGGAATATTATCCCCTGTGTATTAGTGATGACATCTAATTTAACAATTAACTAGAATATTATCATCTGTGTCTTACTGATGACATGTAATTTAACAATTAACTGGAATATTATCTCCTGTGTATTAGTGATGATATCTAATTAACAATTAACTGGAATATTATCCCCTGTGTATTAGTGATGACATCTAATTTAACAATTAACTGGAATATTATCCCCTGTGTATTAGTGATGACATCTAATTTAACAATTAACTGGTATATTATCCCTGTGTATTAGTGATGACATCTAATTTAACAATTAACTGGAATATTATCAACGGTGTATTAGTGATGACATCTAATTTAACAATTAACTGGAATATTATCCCCTGTGTATTAGTGATGATATCTAATTTAACAATTAACTGGAATAATATCCCCTGTGTATTAGTGATGACATCTAATTTAACAATTAACTGGAATATTATCCCCTGTGTATTAGTGATGACATATAATTTAACTATTAACTGGAATATTATCCCCTGTGTATTAGTGATGATATCTAATTTAACAATTAGCTGGAATATTATCCCCTGTGTATTAGTGATGATATCTAATTTAACAATTAAGTGGAATATTATCACCTGTGTATTAGTGATGACATCCAATTTAACAATTAACTGGAATATTATCACCTGTGTATTAGTGATGACATCCAATTTAACAATTAACTGGAATATTATCACCTGTGTATTAGTGATGACATCTAATTTAACAATTAACTGGAATATTATCACCTGTGTATTAGTGATGACATCTAATTTAACAATTAACTGGAATATTATCCCCTGTGTATTAGTGATGACATCCAATTTAACAATTAACTGGAATATTATCACCTGTGTATTAGTGATGACATCTAATTTAACAATTAACCGGAATATTATCACCTGTGTATTGGTGATGACATCTAATTTAACAATTAAATGGAATATTATCCCCTGTGTATCAGTGATGACATCGAATTTATCAATTAACTGGAATATTATCACCTGTGTATTATTGATGACATCTAATTTCACAATTAACTGGAATATTATCACCTGTGTCTTAGTGATGATATCTAATTTAACAATTACCCGGTATATTATCCCCTGTGTATTAGTGATGACATCTAATTTAACAATTAACTGGAATATTATCACCTGTGCATTAGTGATGACATCTAATTTAACAATTAACTGGAATATTATCCCCTGTGTATCAGTGATGATATCTAATTTAACAATTAACTGGAATATTATCCCCTGTGTATCAGTGATGACATCTAATTTAACAATTAACTGGAAAATTATCACCTGTGTATCAGTGATGACATCTAATTTAACAATTAACTGGAATATTATCCCCTGTGTATTAGTGAGGACATCTCATTTAACAATTAATTGGAATATTATCCCCTGTGTATTAGTGTTGACATCTAATTTAACAATTAACTGGAATATCATCACCTGTGTATTAGTGATGACATCTAATTTAACAATTAACTGGAATATTATCATCTGTGTATTAGTGATGACATCTAATTTAACAATTAACTGGAATATTATCACCTGTGTATCAGTGATGACATCTAATTTAACAATTAACTGGAATATTATCCCCTGTGTATTAGTGAGGACATCTAATTTAACAATTAATTGGAATATTATCCCCTGTGTATTAGTGATGACATCTATTTTAACAATGAACTGGAATATTATCACCTGTGTATTAGTGATGACATCCAATTTAACAATTAACTGGAATGTTATCACCTGTGTATTAGTGATGATATCTAATTTAACAATTAACCAGAATATTATCACCTGCGTATTCGTGATGATATCTAATTTAACAATTAACTGGAATATTATCACCTGTGTATTCGTGATGATATCTAATTTAACAATAACTGGAATATTATCCACTGTGTATTAGTGATGACATCTAATTTAACAATTAACTGGAATATTATCACCTGTGTATTAGTGATGACATCTAATTTAACAATTTACTGGAATATTATCACCTGTGTATTAGTGATGACATCTAATTTAACAATTAACTGGAATATTATCACCTGTGTATTAGTGATGACATCTAATTTAACAATTAACTGGAATATTATCACCTGTGTATTAGTGATGATATCTAATTTAACAATTAACTGGAATATTATCCCCTGTGTATCAGTGATGACATCTAATTTAACAATTAACTGGAATATTATCACCTGTGTATCAGTGATGACATCTAATTTAACAATTAACTGGAATATTATCCCCTGTGTATTAGTGAGGACATCTCATTTAACAATTAATTGGAATATTATCCCCTGTGTATTAGTGATGACATCTAATTTAACAATTAACTGGAATATCATCACCTGTGTATTAGTGATGACATCTAATTTAACAATTAACTGGAATATTATCATCTGTGTATTAGTGATGACATCTAATTTAACAATTAACTGGAATATTATCACCTGTGTATCAGTGATGACATCTAATTTAACAATTAACTGGAATATTATCCCCTGTGTATTAGTGAGGACATCTAATTTAACAATTAATTGGAATATTATCCCCTGTGTATTAGTGATGACATCTAATTTAGCAATTAACTGGAATATCATCACCTGTGTATTAGTGATGACATCTAATTTAACAATTATCCGGAATATTATCCCCTGTGTATTAGTGATGACATCTAATTTAACTATTAACTGGAATATTATCACCTGTGTATTAGTGATGACATCTAATTTAACAATTAACTGGAATATTATCACCTGTGTATTAGTGATGACATCTAATTTAACAATTAACTGGAATATTATCCCCTGTGTATTAGTGATGACATCCAATTTAACAATTAACTGGAATATTATCACCTGTGTATTAGTGATGACATCTAATTTAACAATTAACCGGAATATTATCACCTGTGTATTGGTGATGACATCTAATTTAACAATTAACTGGAATATTATCCCCTGTGTATCAGTGATGACATCGAATTTATCAATTAACTGGAATATTATCACCTGTGTATTATTGATGACATCTAATTTCATAATTAACTGGAATATTATCACCTGTGTATTAGTGATGATATCTAATTTAACAATTAACCAGAATATTATCACCTGCGTATTCGTGATGATATCTAATTTAACAATTAACTGGAATATTATCACCTGTGTATTCGTGATGATATCTAATTTAACAATAACTGGAATATTATCCACTGTGTATTAGTGATGACATCTAATTTAACAATTAACTGGAATATTATCACCTGTGTATTAGTGATGACATCTAATTTAACAATTTACTGGAATATTATCACCTGTGTATTTTTGATGACATCTAATTTAACAATTAACTGGAATATTATCACCTGTGTATTAGTGATGATATCTAATTTAACAATTAACTGGAATATTATCACCTGTGTATTAGTGATGATATCTAATTTAACAATTAACTGGAATATTATCACCTATGTATTAGTGATGATATCTAATTTAACAATTAACTGGAATATTATCACCTGTGTATTAGTGATGACATCTAATTTAACAATTCACTGGAACATTATCCCCTGTGTATTACTGATGACATCTAATTTAACAATTAACTGGAATATTATCACCTGTGTATTAGTGATGATATCTAATTTAACAATTAACTGGAATATTATCCCCTGTGCATTAGTGATGACATCTAATTTAACAATTAACTGGAATATTATCCCCTGTGTATTAGTGATGACATCTAATTTAACAATTAACTGGAATATTATCACCTGTGTATTTGTGATGACATCGAATTTAACAATTAACTGGAATATTATCACCTGTGCATCAGTGATGACATCTAATTTAACAATTAACTGGAATATTATCCCCTGTGTATCAGTGATGACATCTAATTGAACAATTAACTGGAATATTATCACCTGTGTATTAGTGATGACATCTAATTTAACAATTAACTGGAATATTATCACCTGTTTATTAGTGATGACATCTAATTTAGAAATTAACTGGAATATTATCACCTGTGTATTAGTGATGACATCTAATTTAACAATTAACTGGAATATTATCACCTGTGTATTGGTGATGACATCTAATTTAACAATTAACTGGAATATTATCACCTGTGTATTAGTGATGACATCTAATTTAACAATTAACTGGAATATTATCCCCTGTGTATTAGTGATGACATCTAATTTAACAATTAACCGGAATATTATCACCTGCGTATTCGTGATGACATCTAATTTAACAATTAACTGGAATATTATCCCCTGTGTATTAGTGATTACATCTAATTTAACAATTAACTGGAATATTATCACCAATGCATTAGTGATGACATCTAATTTAACAATTTACTGGAATATTATCACCTGTGTATTAGTGATGACATCTAATTTAACAATTAACTGGAATATTATCACCTGTGTATTAGTGATGATATCTAATTTAACAATTCACTGGAATATTGTCCCCTGTGTATTAGTGATGACATCTAATTTAACAATTAACTGGAATAGTATCATCTGTGTATTACTGATGACATCTAATTTAACAATTAACTGGAATATTATCCCCTGTGTATTAGTGATGACATCTAATTTTACAATTAACTGGAATATTATCCCCTGTGTATTAGTGAGGACATCTAATTTAACAATTATTTGGAATATTATCCCCTGTGTATTAGTGATGACATCTAATTTAACAATTAACTGGAATATTATCACCTGTGTATGAGTGATGATATCTAATTTAACAATTAACTGGAATATTATCCCCTGTGTATTAGTGATGACATCTAATTTAACAATTAACTGGAATATTATCATCTGTGTATTCGTGATGACATCTAATTTAACAATTAACTGGAATATTATCACCTGTGTATCAGTGATGACATCTAATTTAACAATTAACTGGAATATTATCCCCTGTGTATCAGTGATGACATCTAATTGAACAATTAACAGGAATATTATCACCTGTGTATTAGTGATGACATCTAATTTAACAATTAACTGGAATATTATCACCTGTGTATTAGTGATGACATCTAATTTAGCAATTAACTGGAATATTATCACCTGTGTATTTGTGATGACATCTAATTTAACAATTAACTGGAATATTATCCCCTGTGTATTAGTGATGACATCTAATTTAACAATTAACTGGAATATTATCACCTGTGTATTAGTGATGACATCTAATTTAACAATTAACTGGAATATTATCACCTGTGTATTAGTGATGACATCTAATTTAACAATTAACTGGAATATTATCACCTGTGTATTAGTGATGACATCTAAGTTAACAATTAACTGGAATATTATCACCTGTGTATTAGTGATGACATCTAATTTAACAATTAACTGGAATATTATCAGCTGTGTATTAGTGATGACATCTAATTTAACAATTAACTGGAATATTATCATCTGTGTATTACTGATGACATCTAATTTAACAATTAACTGGAATATTATCACCTGTGTATTAGTGATGACATCTAATTTATCAATTAACTGGAATATTATCACCTGTGTATTAGTGATGACATCTAATTTAACAATTAACTGGAATATTAACACCTGTGTATTAGTGATGACATCTAATTTAACAATTAACTGGAATATTATCACCTGTGTATTAGTGATGACATCTAATTTAACAATTAACTGGAATATTATCACCTGTGTATTAGTGATGATATCTAATTCAACAATTAACCGGAATATTATCACCTGTGTATTAGTGATGATATCTAATTTAACAATTAACTGGAATATTATCCCCTGTGTATTAGTGATGACATCCAATTTAACAATTAACTGGAATATTATCATCTGTGTATTACTGATGACATCTAATTTAACAATTAACTGGAATATTATCACCTGTGTATTAGTGATGATATCTAATTTAACAATTAACTGGAATAATATCCCCTGTGTATTAGTGATGACATCTAATTTAACAATTAACTGGAATATTATCCCCTGTGTATTAGTGATGACATATAATTTAACTATTAACTGGAATATTATCCCCTGTGTATTAGTGATGATATCTAATTTAACAATTAAGTGGAATATTATCACCTGTGTATTAGTGATGATATCTAATTTGACAATTATCCGGAATATTATCCCCTGTGTATTAGTGATGACATCTAATTTAACTATTAACTGGAATATTATCACCTGTGTATTAGTGATGACATCTAATTTAACAATTAACTGGAATATTATCACCTGTGTATTAGTGATGACATCTAATTTAACAATTAACTGGAATATTATGACCTGTGTATTCGTGCTGACATCTAATTTAACAATTAACTGGAATATTATCACCTGTGTATTAGTGATGATATCTAATTTAACAATTAACTGGAATATTATCACCTGTGTATTAGTGATGATATCTAATTTAACAATTAACTGGAATATTATCACCTGTGTATTAGTGATGACATCTAATTTAACAATTAACTGGAATATTATACCCTGTGTATTAGTGATGACATCTAATTTAACAATTAACTGGAATATTATCACCTGTGTATTAGTGATGACATCTAATTTAACAATTAACTGGAATATTATCACCTGTGTATCAGTGATGACATCTAATTTAACAATTAACTGGAATATTATCCCCTGTGTATCAGTGATGACATCTAATTGAACAATTAACTGGAATATTATCACCTGTGTATTAGTGATGACATCTAATTTAACAATTAACTGGAATATTATCACCTGTGTATTAGTGATGACATCTAATTTAGCAATTAACTGGAATATTATCACCAGTGTATTAGTGATGACATCTAATTTAACAATTAACTGGAATATTATCCCCTGTGTATTAGTGATGACATCTAATTTAACAATTAACTGGAATATTATCACCTGTGTATTAGTGATGACATCTAATTTAACAATTAACCGGAATATTATCACCTGTGTATTAGTGATGACATCTAATTTACAATTAACTGGAATATTATCCCCTGTGTATTAGTGATGACATCTATTTTAACAATGAACTGGAATATTATCACCTGTGTATTAGTGATGACATCCAATTTAACAATTAACTGGAATATTATCACCTGTGTATTAGTGATGATATCTAATTTAACAATTAACCAGAATATTATCACCTGCGTATTCGTGATGATATCTAATTTAACAATTTACTGGAATATTATCACCTGTGTATTAGTGATGACATCTAATTTAACAATTAACTGGAATATTATCACCTGTGTATGAGAAATGATATCTAATTTAACAATTAACTGGAATATTATCACCTGTGTATTAGTGATGATATCTAATTTAACAATTAACTGGAATATTATCACCTGTGTATTAGTGAGGATATCTTATTTAACAATTAACTGGAATATTATCCCCTGTGTATTAGTGATGATATCTAATTTAACAATTAACTGGAATATTATCACCTATGTATTAGTGATGATATCTAATTTAACAATTAACTGGAATATTATCACCTGTGTATTAGTGATGATATCTAATTTAACAATTCACTGGAATATTATCCCCTGTGTATTACTGATGACATCTAATTTAACAATTAACTGGAATATTATCACCTGTGTATTAGTGATGATATCTAATTTAACAATTAACTGGAATATTATCCCCTGTGCATTAGTGATGACATCTAATTTAACAATTAACTGGAATATTATCCCCTGTGTATTAGTGATGACATCTAATTTAACAATTAACTGGAATATTATCACCTGTGTATTAGTGATGACATCGAATTTAACAATTAAATGGAATATTATCACCTGTGCATCAGTGATGATATCTAATTTAACAATTAACTGGAATATTATCCCCTGTGTATCAGTGATGACATCTAATTGAACAATTAACTGGAATATTATCACCTGTGTATTAGTGATGACATGTAATTTAACAATTAACTGGAATATTATCACCTGTGTATTAGTGATGACATCTAATTTAGCAATTAACTGGAATGTTATCACCTGTGTATTAGTGATGACATCTAATTTAACAATTAACTGGAATATTATCACCTGTGTATTGGTGATGACATCTAATTTAACAATTAACTGGAATATTATCACCTGTGTATTAGTGATGACATCTAATTTAACAATTAACAGGAATATTATCCCCTGTGTATTAGTGATGACATCTAATTTAACAATTAACTGGAATATTATCCCCTGTGTATTAGTGATGACATCTAATTTAACAATTAACTGGAATATTATCACCTGTGTATTAGTGATGACATCTAATTTAGCAATTAACTGGAATATTATCACCTGTGTATTAGTGATGACATCTAATTTAACAATTAACTGGAATATTATCACCTGTGTATTAGTGATGACATCTAATTTAACAATTAACTGGAATATTATCACCTGTGTATTAGTGATGACATCTAATTTAACAATTAACTGGAATATTATCAGCTGTGTATTTGTGATGACATCTAATTTAACAATTAACTGGAATATTATCATCTGTGTATTACTGATGACATCTAATTTAACAATTAACTGGAATATTATCACCTGTGTATTAGTGATGATATCTAATTTAACAATTAACTGGAATATTATCCCCTGTGTATTAGTGATGACATCTAATTTAACAATTAACTGGAATATTATCATCTGTGTATTACTGATGACATCTAATTTAACAATTAACTGGAATATTATCATCTGTGTATTACTGATGATATCTAATTTAACAATTAACTGGAATATTATCACCTATGTATTAGTGATGATATCTAATTTAACAATTAACTGGAATATTATCACCTGTGTATTAGTGATGATATCTAATTTAACAATTCACTGGAATATTATCCCCTGTGTATTACTGATGACATCTAATTTAACAATTAACTGGAATATTATCACCTGTGTATTAGTGATGACATCTAATTTAACAATTAACTGGAATATTATCACCTGTGTATTAGTGATGACATCGAATTTAACAATTAAATGGAATATTATCACCTGTGCATCAGTGATGATATCTAATTTAACAATTAACTGGAATATTATCCCCTGTGTATCAGTGATGACATCTAATTGAACAATTAACTGGAATATTATCACCTGTGTATTAGTGATGACATGTAATTTAACAATTAACTGGAATATTATCACCTGTGTATTAGTGATGACATCTAATTTAGCAATTAACTGGAATGTTATCACCTGTGTATTACTGATGACATCTAATTTAACAATTAACTGGAATATTATCACCTGTGTATTGGTGATGACATCTAATTTAACAATTAACTGGAATATTATCACCTGTGTATTAGTGATGACATCTAATTTAACAATTAACAGGAATATTATCCCCTGTGTATTAGTGATGACATCTAATTTAACAATTAACTGGAATATTATCCCCTGTGTATTAGTGATGACATCTAATTTAACAATTAACTGGAATATTATCACCTGTGTATTAGTGATGACATCTAATTTAGCAATTAACTGGAATATTATCACCTGTGTATTAGTGATGACATCTAATTTAACAATTAACTGGAATATTATCACCTGTGTATTAGTGATGACATCTAATTTAACAATTAACTGGAATATTATCACCTGTGTATTAGTGATGACATCTAATTTAACAATTAACTGGAATATTATCAGCTGTGTATTTGTGATGACATCTAATTTAACAATTAACTGGAATATTATCATCTGTGTATTACTGATGACATCTAATTTAACAATTAACTGGAATATTATCACCTGTGTATTAGTGATGATATCTAATTTAACAATTAACTGGAATATTATCCCCTGTGTATTAGTGATGACATCTAATTTAACAATTAACTGGAATATTATCATCTGTGTATTACTGATGACATCTAATTTAACAATTAACTGGAATATTATCATCTGTGTATTACTGATGATATCTAATTTAACAATTAACTGGAATATTATCACCTATGTATTAGTGATGATATCTAATTTAACAATTAACTGGAATATTATCACCTGTGTATTAGTGATGATATCTAATTTAACAATTCACTGGAATATTATCCCCTGTGTATTATTGATGACATCTAATTTAACAATTAACTGGAATATTATCACCTGTGTATTAGTGATGATATCTAATTTAACAATTAACTGGAATATTATCCCCTGTGCATTAGTGATGACATCTAATTTAACAATTAACTGGAATATTATCCCCTGTGTATTCGTGATGACATCTAATTTAACAATTAACTGGAATATTATCACCTGTGTATTAGTGATGACATCGAATTTAACAATTAAATGGAATATTATCACCTGTGCATCAGTGATGATATCTAATTTAACAATTAACTGGAATATTATCCCCTGTGTATCAGTGATGACATCTAATTGAACAATTAACTGGAATATTATCACCTGTGTATTAGTGATGACATGTAATTTAACAATTAACTGGAATATTATCACCTGTGTATTAGTGATGACATCTAATTTAGCAATTAACTGGAATGTTATCACCTGTGTATTAGTGATGACATCTAATTTAACAATTAACTGGAATATTATCACCTGTGTATTGGTGATGACATCTAATTTAACAATTAACTGGAATATTATCACCTGTGTATTAGTGATGACATCTAATTTAACAATTAACAGGAATATTATCCCCTGTGTATTAGTGATGACATCTAATTTAACAATTAACTGGCATATTATCCCCTGTGTATTAGTGATGACATCTAATTTAACAATTAACTGGAATATTATCACCTGTGTATTAGTGATGACATCTAATTTAGCAATTAACTGGAATATTATCACCTGTGTATTAGTGATGACATCTAATTTAACAATTAACTGGAATATTATCACCTGTGTATTAGTGATGACATCTAATTTAACAATTAACTGGAATATTATCACCTGTGTATTAGTGATGACATCTAATTTAACAATTAACTGGAATATTATCAGCTGTGTATTTGTGATGACATCTAATTTAACAATTAACTGGAATATTATCATCTGTGTATTACTGATGACATCTAATTTAACAATTAACTGGAATATTATCACCTGTGTATTAGTGATGATATCTAATTTAACAATTAACTGGAATATTATCCCCTGTGTATTAGTGATGACATCTAATTTAACAATTAACTGGAATATTATCATCTGTGTATTACTGATGACATCTAATTTAACAATTAACTGGAATATTATCACCTGTGTATTAGTGATGATATCTAATTTAACAATTAACTGGAATAATATCCCCTGTGTATTAGTGATGACATCTAATTTAACAATTAACTGGAATATTATCCCCTGTGTATTAGTGATGACATATAATTTAACTATTAACTGGAATATTATCCCCTGTGTATCAGTGATGACATCTAATTGAACAATTAACTGGAATATTATCACCTGTGTATTAGTGATGACATCTAATTTAACAATTAACTGGAATATTATCACCTGTGTATTAGTGATGACATCTAATTTAGCAATTAACTGGAATATTATCACCTGTGTATTAGTGATGACATCTAATTTAACAATTAACTGGAATATTATCCCCTGTGTATTAGTGATGACATCTAATTTAACAATTAACTGGAATATTATCACCTGTGTATTAGTGATGACATCTAATTTAACAATTAACCGGAATATTATCACCTGTGTATTAGTGATGACATCTAATTTAACAATTAACTGGAATATTATCCCCTGTGTATTAGTGATGACATCTATTTTAACAATGAACTGGAATATTATCACCTGTGTATTAGTGATGACATCCAATTTAACAATTAACTTGAATATTATTACCTGTGTATTAGTGATGATATCTAATTTAACAATTAACCAGAATATTATCACCTGCGTATTCGTGATGATATCTAATTTAACTATTTACTGGAATATTATCACCTGTGTATTAGTGATGACATCTAATTTAACAATTAACTGGAATATTATCACCTGTGTATGAGAGATGATATCTAATTTAACAATTAACTGGAATATTATCACCTGTGTATTAGTGATGATATCTAATTTAACAATTAACTGGAATATTATCACCTGTGTATTAGTGAGGATATCTTATTTAACAATTAACTGGAATATTATCCCCTGTGTATTAGTGATGATATCTTATTTAACAATTAACTGGAATATTATCACCTGTGTATTAGTGAGGATATCTTATTTAACAATTCACTGGAATATTATCCCCTGTGTATTACTGATGACATCTAATTTAACAATTAACTGGAATATTATCACCTGTGTATTAGTGATGATATCTAATTTAACAATTAAGTGGAATATTATCACCTGTGTATTAGTGATGATATCTAATTTAACAATTAACTGGGATATTATCCCCTTTGTATTAGTGATGACATCTAATTTAAAAATTAACTGGAATATTATCACCTGTGTATTAGTGATGATATCTAATTTAACAATTAACTGGAATATTATCCCCTGTGCATTAGTGATGACATCTAATTTAACAATTAACTGGAATATTATCCCCTGTGTATTAGTGATGACATCTAATTTAACAATTAACTGGAATATTATCACCTGTGTATTAGTGATGACATCGAATTTAACAATTAACTGGAATATTATCACCTGTGCATCAGTGATGACATCTAATTTAACAATTAACTGGAATATTATCCCCTGTGTATCAGTGATGACATCTAATTGAACAATTAACTGGAATATTATCACCTGTGTATTAGTGATGACATCTCATTTAACAATTATCTGGAATATTATCACCTGTGTATTAGTGATGACATCTAATTTAGCAATTAACTGGAATATTATCACCTGTGTATTAGTGATGACATCTAATTTAACAATTAACTGGAATATTATCACCTGTGTATTGGTGATGACATCTAATTTAACAATTAACTGGAATATTTTCACCTGTGTATTAGTGATGACATCTAATTTAACAATTAACTGGAATATTATCCCCTGTGTATTAGTGATGACATCTAATTTAACAATTAACTGGAATATTATCCCCTGTGTATGAGTGATGACATCTAATTTAACAATTAACTGGAATATTATCACCTGTGTATTAGTGATGACATCTAATTTAGCAATTAACTGGAATATTATCACCTGTGTATTAGTGATGACATCTAATTTAACAATTAACTGGAATATTATCACCTGTGTATTGGTGATGACATCTAATTTAACAATTAACTGGAATATTATCACCTGTGTATTAGTGATGACATCTAATTTAACAATTAACTGGAATATTATCAGCTGTGTATTAGTGATGACATCTAATTTAACAATTAACTGGAATATTATCATCTGTGTATTACTGATGACATCGAATTTAACAATTAACTGGAATATTATCACCTGTGTATTAGTGATGATATCTAATTTAACAATTAACTGGAATATTATCCCCTGTGTATTAGTGATGACATCTAATTTAACAATTAACTGGAATATTATCATCTGTGTATTACTGATGACATCTAATTTAACAATTAACTGGAATATTATCACCTGTGTATTAGTGATGATATCTAATTTAACAATTAACTGGAATATTATCCCCTGTGTATTAGTGATGACATATAATTTAACTATTAACTGGAATATTATCCCCTGTGTATTAGTGATGATATCTAATTTAACAATTAAGTGGAATATTATCACCTGTGTATTAGTGATGATATCTAATTTAGCAATTAACTGGAATATTATCCCCTGTGTATTAGTGATGACATCTAATTTAACAATTAACTGGAATATTATCATCTGTGTATTACTGATGACATCTAATTTAACAATTAACTGGAATATTATCCCCTGTGTATCAGTGATGACATCTAATTGAACAATTAACTGGAATATTATCACCTGTGTATTAGTGATGACATCTAATTTAACAATTAACTGGAATATTATCACCTGTGTATTAGTGATGACATCTAATTTAACAATTAACTGGAATATTATCCCCTGTGTATTAGTGATGACATCTAATTTAACAATTAACTGGAATATTATCACCTGTGTATTAGTGATGACATCTAATTTAACAATTAACTGGAATATTATCCCCTGTGTATTAGTGATGACATCTATTTTAACAATGAACTGGAATATTATCACCTGTGTATTAGTGATGACATCCAATTTAACAATTAACTTGAATATTATTACCTGTGTATTAGTGATGATATCTAATTTAACAATTAACCAGAATATTATCACCTGCGTATTCGTGATGATATCTAATTTAACTATTTACTGGAATATTATCACCTGTGTATTAGTGATGACATCTAATTTAACAATTAACTGGAATATTATCACCTGTGTATGAGAGATGATATCTAATTTAACAATTAACTGGAATATTATCACCTGTGTATTAGTGATGATATCTAATTTAACAATTAACTGGAATATTATCACCTGTGTATTAGTGAGGATATCTTATTTAACAATTAACTGGAATATTATCCCCTGTGTATTAGTGATGATATCTTATTTAACAATTAACTGGAATATTATCACCTGTGTATTAGTGAGGATATCTTATTTAACAATTCACTGGAATATTATCCCCTGTGTATTACTGATGACATCTAATTTAACAATTAACTGGAATATTATCACCTGTGTATTAGTGATGATATCTAATTTAACAATTAAGTGGAATATTATCACCTGTGTATTAGTGATGATATCTAATTTAACAATTAACTGGGATATTATCCCCTGTGTATTAGTGATGACATCTAATTTAAAAATTAACTGGAATATTATCACCTGTGTATTAGTGATGATATCTAATTTAACAATTAACTGGAATATTATCCCCTGTGCATTAGTGATGACATCTAATTTAACAATTAACTGGAATATTATCCCCTGTGTATTAGTGATGACATCTAATTTAACAATTAACTGGAATATTATCACCTGTGTATTAGTGATGACATCGAATTTAACAATTAACTGGAATATTATCACCTGTGCATCAGTGATGACATCTAATTTAACAATTAACTGGAATATTATCCCCTGTGTATCAGTGATGACATCTAATTGAACAATTAACTGGAATATTATCACCTGTGTATTAGTGATGACATCTCATTTAACAATTATCTGGAATATTATCACCTGTGTGTTAGTGATGACATCTAATTTAGCAATTAACTGGAATATTATCACCTGTGTATTAGTGATGACATCTAATTTAACAATTAACTGGAATATTATCACCTGTGTATTGGTGATGACATCTAATTTAACAATTAACTGGAATATTATCACCTGTGTATTAGTGATGACATCTAATTTAACAATTAACTGGAATATTATCCCCTGTGTATTAGTGATGACATCTAATTTAACAATTAACTGGAATATTATCCCCTGTGTATGAGTGATGACATCTAATTTAACAATTAACTGGAATATTATCACCTGTGTATTAGTGATGACATCTAATTTAGCAATTAACTGGAATATTATCACCTGTGTATTAGTGATGACATCTAATTTAACAATTAACTGGAATATTATCACCTGTGTATTAGTGATGACATCAAATTTAACAATTAACTGGAATATTATCAGCTGTGTATTAGTGATGACATCTAATTTAACAATTAACTGGAATATTATCATCTGTGTATTACTGATGACATCGAATTTAACAATTAACTGGAATATTATCACCTGTGTATTAGTGATGATATCTAATTTAACAATTAACTGGAATATTATCCCCTGTGTATTAGTGATGACATCTAATTTAACAATTAACTGGAATATTATCATCTGTGTATTACTGATGACATCTAATTTAACAATTAACTGGAATATTATCACCTGTGTATTAGTGATGATATCTAATTTAACAATTAACTGGAATAATATCCCCTGTGTATTAGTGATGACATCTAATTTAACAATTAACTGGAATATTATCCCCTGTGTATTAGTGATGACATATAATTTAACTATTAACTGGAATATTATCCCCTGTGTATTAGTGATGATATCTAATTTAACAATTAAGTGGAATATTATCACCTGTGTATTAGTGATGATATCTAATTTAACAATTAACTGGGATATTATCCCCTGTGTATTAGTGATGACATCTAATTTAACAAATATCCGGAATATTATCCCCTGTGTATTAGTGATGACATCTAATTTAACTATTAACTGGAATATTATCACCTGTGTATTAGTGATGACATCTAATTTAACAATTAACTGGAATATTATCACCTGTGTATTAGTGATGACATCTAATTTAACAATTAACTGGAATATTATCACCTGTGTATTTGTGATGACATCTAATTTAACGATTAACTGGAATATTATCACCTGTGTATTAGTGATGATATCTAATTTAACAATTAACTGGAATATTATCACCTGTGTATTAGTGATGATATCTAATTTAACAATTAACTGGAATATTATCACCTGTGTATTAGGGATGACATCTAATTTAACAATTAACTGGAATATTATCCCCTGTGTATTAGTGATGACATCTAATTTAACAATTAACTGGAATATTATCACCTGTGTATTAGTGATGACATCTAATTTAACAATTAACTGGAATATTATCACCTGTGTATTAGTGATGACATCTAATTTAACAATTAACTGGAATATTATCAGCTGTGTATTTGTGATGACATCTAATTTAACAATTAACTGGAATATTATCATCTGTGTATTACTGATGACATCTAATTTAACAATTAACTGGAATATTATCACCTGTGTATTAGTGATGATATCTAATTTAACAATTAACTGGAATATTATCCCCTGTGTATTAGTGATGACATCTAATTTAACAATTAACTGGAATATTATCATCTGTGTATTACTGATGACATCTAATTTAACAATTAACTGGAATATTATCACCTGTGTATTAGTGATGATATCTAATTTAACAATTAACTGGAATAATATCCCCTGTGTATTAGTGATGACATCTAATTTAACAATTAACTGGAATATTATCCCCTGTGTATTAGTGATGACATATAATTTAACTATTAACTGGAATATTATCCCCTGTGTATCAGTGATGACATCTAATTGAACAATTAACTGGAATATTATCACCTGTGTATTAGTGATGACATCTAATTTAACAATTAACTGGAATATTATCACCTGTGTATTAGTGATGACATCTAATTTAGCAATTAACTGGAATATTATCAACTGTGTATTAGTGATGACATCTAATTTAACAATTAACAGGAATATTATCCCCTGTGTATTAGTGATGACATCTAATTTAACAATTAACTGGAATATTATCACCTGTGTATTAGTGATGACATCTAATTTAACAATTAACCGGAATATTATCACCTGTGTATTAGTGATGACATCTAATTTAACAATTAACTGGAATATTATCCCCTGTGTATTAGTGATGACATCTATTTTAACAATGAACTGGAATATTATCACCTGTGTATTAGTGATGACATCCAATTTAACAATTAACTTGAATATTATTACCTGTGTATTAGTGATGATATCTAATTTAACAATTAACCAGAATATTATCACCTGCGTATTCGTGATGATATCTAATTTAACTATTTACTGGAATATTATCACCTGTGTATTAGTGATGACATCTAATTTAACAATTAACTGGAATATTATCACCTGTGTATGAGAGATGATATCTAATTTAACAATTAACTGGAATATTATCACCTGTGTATTAGTGATGATATCTAATTTAACAATTAACTGGAATATTATCACCTGTGTATTAGTGAGGATATCTTATTTAACAATTAACTGGAATATTATCCCCTGTGTATTAGTGATGATATCTTATTTAACAATTAACTGGAATATTATCACCTGTGTATTAGTGAGGATATCTTATTTAACAATTCACTGGAATATTATCCCCTGTGTATTACTGATGACATCTAATTTAACAATTAACTGGAATATTATCACCTGTGTATTAGTGATGATATCTAATTTAACAATTAAGTGGAATATTATCACCTGTGTATTAGTGATGATATCTAATTTAACAATTAACTGGGATATTATCCCCTGTGTATTAGTGATGACATCTAATTTAAAAATTAACTGGAATATTATCACCTGTGTATTAGTGATGATATCTAATTTAACAATTAACTGGAATATTATCCCCTGTGCATTAGTGATGACATCTAATTTAACAATTAACTGGAATATTATCCCCTGTGTATTAGTGATGACATCTAATTTAACAATTAACTGGAATATTATCACCTGTGTATTAGTGATGACATCGAATTTAACAATTAACTGGAATATTATCACCTGTGCATCAGTGATGACATCTAATTTAACAATTAACTGGAATATTATCCCCTGTGTATCAGTGATGACATCTAATTGAACAATTAACTGGAATATTATCACCTGTGTATTAGTGATGACATCTCATTTAACAATTATCTGGAATATTATCACCTGTGTATTAGTGATGACATCTAATTTAGCAATTAACTGGAATATTATCACCTGTGTATTAGTGATGACATCTAATTTAACAATTAACTGGAATATTATCACCTGTGTATTGGTGATGACATCTAATTTAACAATTAACTGGAATATTATCACCTGTGTATTAGTGATGACATCTAATTTAACAATTAACTGGAATATTATCCCCTGTGTATTAGTGATGACATCTAATTTAACAATTAACTGGAATATTATCCCCTGTGTATGAGTGATGACATCTAATTTAACAATTAACTGGAATATTATCACCTGTGTATTAGTGATGACATCTAATTTAGCAATTAACTGGAATATTATCACCTGTGTATTAGTGATGACATCTAATTTAACAATTAACTGGAATATTATCACCTGTGTATTGGTGATGACATCTAATTTAACAATTAACTGGAATATTATCACCTGTGTATTAGTGATGACATCTAATTTAACAATTAACTGGAATATTATCAGCTGTGTATTAGTGATGACATCTAATTTAACAATTAACTGGAATATTATCATCTGTGTATTACTGATGACATCGAATTTAACAATTAACTGGAATATTATCACCTGTGTATTAGTGATGATATCTAATTTAACAATTAACTGGAATATTATCCCCTGTGTATTAGTGATGACATCTAATTTAACAATTAACTGGAATATTATCATCTGTGTATTAGTGATGACATCTAATTTAACAATTAACTGGAATATTATCACCTGTGTATTAGTGATGATATCTAATTTAACAATTAACTGGAATAATATCCCCTGTGTATTAGTGATGACATCTAATTTAACAATTAACTGGAATATTATCCCCTGTGTATTAGTGATGACATATAATTTAACTATTAACTGGAATATTATCCCCTGTGTATTAGTGATGATATCTAATTTAACAATTAAGTGGAATATTATCACCTGTGTATTAGTGATGATATCTAATTTAACAATTAACTGGGATATTATCCCCTGTGTATTAGTGATGACATCTAATTTAACAATTATCCGGAATATTATCCCCTGTGTATTAGTGATGACATCTAATTTAACTATTAACTGGAATATTATCACCTGTGTATTAGTGATGACATCTAATTTAACAATTAACTGGAATATTATCACCTGTGTATTAGTGATGACATCTAATTTAACAATTAACTGGAATATTATCACCTGTGTATTTGTGATGACATCTAAATTAACGATTAACTGGAATATTATCACCTGTGTATTAGTGATGATATCTAATTTAACAATTAACTGGAATATTATCACCTGTGTATTAGTGATGATATCTAATTTAACAATTAACTGGAATATTATCACCTGTGTATTAGGGATCACATCTAATTTAACAATTAACTGGAATATTATCCCCTGTGTATTAGTGATGACATCTAATTTAACAATTAACTGGAATATTATCACCTGTGTATTAGTGATGACATCTAATTTAACAATTAACTGGAATATTATCACCTGTGTATCAGTGATGACATCTAATTTAACAATTAACTGGAATATTATCCCCTGTGTATCAGTGATGACATCTAATTGAACAATTAACTGGAATATTATCACCTGTGTATTAGTGATGACATCTAATTTAACAATTAACTGGAATATTATCACCTGTGTATTAGTGATGACATCTAATTTAGCAATTAACTGGAATATTATCACCTGTGTATTAGTGATGACATCTAATTTAACAATTAACTGGAATATTATCCCCTGTGTATTAGTGATGACATCTAATTTAACAATTAACTGGAATATTATCACCTGTGTATTAGTGATGACATCTAATTTAACAATTAACTGGAATATTATCACCTGTGTATTAGTGATGACATCTAATTTAACAATTAACCGGAATATTATCACCTGTGTATTAGTGATGACATCTAATTTAACAATTAACTGGAATATTATCCCCTGTGTATTAGTGATGACATCTATTTTAACAATGAACTGGAATATTATCACCTGTGTATTAGTGATGACATCCAATTTAACAATTAACTGGAATATTATCACCTGTGTATTAGTGATGATATCTAATTTAACAATTAACCAGAATATTATCACCTGCGTATTCGTGATGATATCTAATTTAACAATTTACTGGAATATTATCACCTGTGTATTAGTGATGACATCTAATTTAACAATTAACTGGAATATTATCACCTGTGTATTAGTGATGACATCTAATTTAACAATTATCCGGAATATTATCCCCTGTGTATTAGTGATGACATCTAATTTAACTATTAACTGGAATATTATCACCTGTGTATTAGTGATGACATCTAATTTAACAATTAACTGGAATATTATCACCTGTGTATTAGTGATGACATCTAATTTAACAATTAACTGGAATATTATCACCTGTGTATTTGTGATGACATATAATTTAACGATTAACTGGAATATTATCACCTGTGTATTAGTGATGATATCTAATTTAACAATTAACTGGAATATTATCACCTGTGTATTAGTGATGATATCTAATTAAACAATTAACTGGAATATTATCACCTGTGTATTAGGGATGACATCTAATTTAACAATTAACTGGAATATTATCCCCTGTGTATTAGTGATGACATCTAATTTAACAATTAACTGGAATATTATCACCTGTGTATTAGTGATGACATCTAATTTAACAATTAACTGGAATATTATCACCTGTGTATCAGTGATGACATCTAATTTAACAATTAACTGGAATATTATCCCCTGTGTATCAGTGATGACATCTAATTGAACAATTAACTGGAATATTATCACCTGTGTATTAGTGATGACATCTAATTTAACAATTAACTGGAATATTATCACCTGTGTATTAGTGATGACATCTAATTTAACAATTAACTGGAATATTATCACCTGTGTATTAGTGATGACATCTAATTTAACAATTAACTGGAATATTATCACCTGTGTATTAGTGATGACATCTAATTTAACAATTAACCGGAATATTATCACCAGTGTATTAGTGATGACATCAAATTTAACAATTAACTGGAATATTATCCCCTGTGTATTAGTGATGACATCTATTTTAACAGTGAACTGGAATATTATCACCTGTGTATTAGTGATGACATCCAATTTAACAATTAACTGGAATATTATCACCTGTGTATTAGTGATGATATCTAATTTAACAATTAACCAGAATATTATCACCTGCGTATTCGTGATGATATCTAATTTAACAATTTACTGGAATATTATCACCTGTGTATTAGTGATGACATCTAATTTAACAATTAACTGGAATATTATCACCTGTGTATGAGTGATGATATCTAATTTAACAATTAACTGGAATATTATCACCTGTGTATTAGTGATGATATCTAATTTAACAATTAACTGGAATATTATCACCTGTGTATTAGTGAGGATATCTTATTTAACAATTAACTGGAATATTATCCCCTGTGTATTAGTGATGATATCTAATTTAACAATTAACTGGAATATTATCACCTATGTATTAGTGATGATATCTAATTTAACAATTAACTGGAATATTATCACCTGTGTATTAGTGATGATATCTAATTTAACAATTCACTGGAATATTATCCCCTGTGTATTACTGATGACATCTAATTTAACAATTAACTGGAATATTATCACCTGTGTATTAGTGATGATATCTAATTTAACAATTAACTGGAATATTATCCCCTGTGCATTAGTGATGACATCTAATTTAACAATTAACTGGAATATTATCCCCTGTGTATTAGTGATGACATCTAATTTAACAATTAACTGGAATATTATCATCTGTGTATTAGTGATGACATCGAATTTAACAATTAACTGGAATATTATCACCTGTGCATCAGTGATGACATCTAATTTAACAATTAACTGGAATATTATCCCCTGTGTATCAGTGATGACATCTAATTGAACAATTAACTGGAATATTATCACCTGTGTATTAGTGATGACATCTAATTTAACAATTAACTGGAATATTATCACCTGTGTATTAGTGATGACATCTAATTTAGCAATTAACTGGAATATTATCACCTGTGTATTAGTGATGACATCTAATTTAACAATTAACTGGAATATTATCACCTGTGTATTGGTGATGACATCTAATTTAACAATTAACTGGAATATTATCACCTGTGTATTAGTGATGACATCTAATTTAACAATTAACTGGAATATTATCCCCTGTGTATTAGTGATGACATCTAATTTAACAATTAACTGGAATATTATCCCCTGTGTATTAGTGATGACATCTAATTTAACAATTAACTGGAATATTATCACCTGTGTATTAGTGATGACATCTAATTTAACAATTAACTGGAATATTATCACCTGTGTATTAGTGATGACATCTAATTTAACAATTAACTGGAATATTATCACCTGTGTATTAGTGATGATATCTAATTTAACAATTAACCGGAATATTATAACCTGCGTATTCGTGATGACATCTAATTTAACAATTAACTGGAATATTATCCCCTGTGTATTAGTGATTACATCTAATTTAACAATTAACTGGAATATTATCACCCGTGCATTAGTGATGACATCTAATTTAACAATTTACTGGAATATTCTCACCTGTGTATTAGTGATGACATCTAATTTAACAATTAACTGGAATATTATCACCTGTGTATTAGTGATGATATCTAATTTAACAATTAACTGGAATATTATCACCTGTGTATTACTGATGACATCTAATTTAACAATTAACTGGAATAGTATCATCTGTGTATTACTGATGACATCTAATTTAACAATTAACTGGAATATTATCCCCTGTGTATTAGTGATGACATCTAATTTAACAATTAACTGGAATATTATCCCCTGTGTATTCGTGAGGACATCTAATTTAACAATTAATTGGAATATTATCCCCTGTGTATTAGTGATGACATCTAATTTAACAATTAACTGGAATATTATCACCTGTGTATTAGTGATGATATCTAATTTAACAATTAACTGGAATATTATCCCCTGTGTATTACAGATGACATCTAATTTAACAATTAACTGGAATATTATCACCTGTGTATGAGTGATGACATCTAATTTAACAATTAACTGGAATATTATCACCTGTGTATTAGTGATGACATCTAATTTAACAATTAACTGGAATATTATCCCCTGTGTATTAGTGATGACATCTAATTTAACAATTAACTGGAATATTATCACCTGTGTATTAGTGATGACATCTAATTTAACAATTAACTGGAATATTATCACCTGTGTATTAGTGATGACATCTAATTTAACAATTAACTGGAATATTATCACCTGTGTATTAGTGATGACATCTAATTTAACAATTAACTGGAATATTATCCCCTGTGTATTAGTGATGACATCTATTTTAACAATGAACTGGAATATTATCACCTGTGTATTAGTGATGACATCCAATTTAACAATTAACTGGAATATTATCACCTGTGTATTAGTGATGATATCTAATTTAACAATTAACCAGAATATTATCACCTGCGTATTCGTGATGATATCTAATTTAACAATTTACTGGAATATTATCACCTGTGTATTAGTGATGACATCTAATTTAACAATTAACTGGAATATTATCACCTGTGTATGAGTGATGATATCTAATTTAACAATTAACTGGAATATTATCACCTGTGTATTAGTGATGATATCTAATTTAACAATTAACTGGAATATTATCACCTGTGTATTAGTGAGGATATCTTATTTAACAATTAACTGGAATATTATCCCCTGTGTATTAGTGATGATATCTAATTTAACAATTAACTGGAATATTATCACCTATGTATTAGTGATGATATCTAATTTAACAATTAACTGGAATATTATCACCTGTGTATTAGTGATGATATCTAATTTAACAATTCACTGGAATATTATCCCCTGTGTATTACTGATGACATCTAATTTAACAATTAACTGGAATATTATCACCTGTGTATTAGTGATGATATCTAATTTAACAATTAACTGGAATATTATCCCCTGTGCATTAGTGATGACATCTAATTTAACAATTAACTGGAATATTATCCCCTGTGTATTAGTGATGACATCTAATTTAACAATTAACTGGAATATTATCACCTGTGTATTAGTGATGACATCGAATTTAACAATTAACTGGAATATTATCACCTGTGCATCAGTGATGACATCTAATTTAACAATTAACTGGAATATTATCCCCTGTGTATCAGTGATGACATCTAATTGAACAATTAACTGGAATATTATCACCTGTGTATTAGTGATGACATCTAATTTAACAATTAACTGGAATATTATCACCTGTGTATTAGTGATGACATCTAATTTAGCAATTAACTGGAATATTATCACCTGTGTATTAGTGATGACATCTAATTTAACAATTAACTGGAATATTATCACCTGTGTATTGGTGATGACATCTAATTTAACAATTAACTGGAATATTATCACCTGTGTATTAGTGATGACATCTAATTTAACAATTAACTGGAATATTATCCCCTGTGTATTAGTGATGACATCTAATTTAACAATTAACTGGAATATTATCCCCTGTGTATTAGTGATGACATCTAATTTAACAATTAACTGGAATATTATCACCTGTGTATTAGTGATGACATCTAATTTAACAATTAACTGGAATATTATCACCTGTGTATTAGTGATGACATCTAATTTAACAATTAACTGGAATATTATCACCTGTGTATTAGTGATGATATCTAATTTAACAATTAACTGGAATATTATCACCTGCGTATTCGTGATGACATCTAATTTAACAATTAACTGGAATATTATCCCCTGTGTATTAGTGATTACATCTAATTTAACAATTAACTGGAATATTATCACCAGTGCATTAGTGATGACATCTAATTTAACAATTTACTGGAATATTATCACCTGTGTATTAGTGATGACATCTAATTTAACAATTAACTGGAATATTATCACCTGTGTATTAGTGATGATATCTAATTTAACAATTAACTGGAATATTATCACCTGTGTATTACTGATGACATCTAATTTAACAATTAACTGGAATAGTATCATCTGTGTATTACTGATGACATCTAATTTAACAATTAACTGGAATATTATCCCCTGTGTATTAGTGATGACATCTAATTTAACAATTAACTGGAATATTTCTTTTGGGCCTCCTTATCTCGAGAGACAATGGATACGCGCCTGGAGGTGGTCAGTGGTTTGTGAAGCAGTGCCTGGAGTGGCTATAAAGGCCAATTCTGGAGTGACAGGCTCTTCCACAGGTGCTGCAGAGAAATTTGTTTGTTGGGGCTGTTGCACAGTTGGCTCTCCCCTTGCGCCTCTGTCTTTTTTCCTGCCAACTACTAAGTCTCTTCGACTCGCCACAATTTAGCCCTGTCTTTATGGCTGCCCGCCAGCTCTGGCGAATGCTGGCAACTGACTCCCACGACTTGTGATCAATGTCACACGATTTCATGTCGCGTTTGCAGACGTCTTTATAACGGAGACATGGACGGCCGGTGGGTCTGATACCAGTGGCGAGCTCACTGTACAATGTGTCTTTGGGGATCCTGCCATCTTCCATGCGGCTCACATGGCCAAGCCATCTCAAGCGCCGCTGACTCAGTAGTGTGTATAAGCTGGGGATGTTGGCCGCTTCAAGGACTTCTGTGTTGGAGATATAGTCCTGCCACCTGATGCCAAGTATTCTCCGAAGGCAGCGAAGATGGAATGAATTGAGACGTCGCTCTTGGCTGGCATACGTTGTCCAGGCCTCGCTGCCGTAGAGCAAGGTACTGAGGACACAGGCCTGATACACTCGGACTTTTGTGTTCCGTGTCAGTGCGCCATTTTCCCACACTCTCTTGGCCAGTCTGAACATAGCAGTGGAAGCCTTACCCATGCGCTTGTTGATTTCTGCATCTAGAGACAGGTTACTGGTGATAGTTGAGCCTAGGTAGGTGAACTCTTGAACCACTTCCAGAGCGTGGTCGCCAATATTGATGGATGGAGCATTTCTGACATCCTGCCCCATGATGTTCGTTTTCTTGAGGCTGATGGTTAGGCCAAATTCATTGCAGGCAGACGCAAACCTGTCGATGAGACTCTGCAGGCATTCTTCAGTGTGAGATGTTAAAGCAGCATCGTCAGCAAAGAGGAGTTCTCTGATGAGGACTTTCCGTACTTTGGACTTCGCTCTTAGACGGGCAAGGTTGAACAACCTGCCCCCTGATCTTGTGTGGAGGAAAATTCCTTCTTCAGAGGATTTGAACGCATGTGAAAGCAGCAGGGAGAAGAAAATCCCAAAAAGTGTGGGTGCGAGAACACAGCCCTGTTTCACACCACTCAGGATAGGAAAGGGCTCTGATGAGGAGCCACCATGTTGAATTGTGCCTTTCATATTGTCATGGAATGAGGTGATGATACTTAGTAGCTTTGGTGGACATCCGATCTTTTCTAGTAGTCTGAAGAGACCACGTCTGCTGACGAGGTCAAAGGCTTTGGTGAGATCAATGAAAGCAATGTAGAGGGGCATCTGTTGTTCACGGCATTTCTCCTGTATCTGACGAAGGGAGAACAGCATGTCAATAGTCGATCTCTCTGCACGAAAGCCACACTGTGCCTCAGGGTAGACGCGCTCGGCCAGCTTCTGGAGCCTGTTCAGAGCGACTCGAGCAAAGACTTTCCCCACTATGCTGAGCAGGGAGATTCCACGGTAGTTGTTGCAGTCACCGCGGTCACCTTTGTTTTTATAGAGGGTGATGATGTTGGCATCGCGCATGTCCTGGGGTACTGCTCCCTCGTCCCAGCACAGGCATAGCAGTTCATGTAGTGCTGAGAGTATAGCAGGCTTGGCACTCTTGATTATTTCAGGGGTAATGCTGTCCTTCCCAGGGGCTTTTCCGCTGGCTAGGGAATCAATGGCATCACTGAGTTCCGATTTGGTTGGCTGTATGTCCAGCTCATCCATGACTGGTAGAGGCTGGGCTGCATTGAGGGCAGTCTCAGTGACAGCATTCTCCCTGGAGTACAGTTCTAGGTAGTGCTCAACCCAGCGGTCCATCTGTTTGCGTTGGTCAGTGATTATGTCCCCCGATTTAGATTTGAGGGGGGTGATCTTCTTGATGGTTGGCCCAAGAGCTCTCTTCATGCCATCATACATTCCTCTGATGTTTCCGGTGTCTGAGGCCAGCTGAATATGACTGCATAGGTGTTGCCAGTAGTCGTTTGCGCAATGCCTAGCTGTTCTTTGTGCAGTACTTCTGGCTGCTTTAAGTGCTGCGGATGTTAAATCGCTGGGGGCTTTCTTGTAGTTCAAAAGTGCAATGCGCTTAGCGGCTATGACAGGTTCCAGCTCTTCATTATGAGATTGAAACCAGTCTGCATTTCTCTTCGCACTTTTGCCGTAGGTGGTCAAAGCTGACTCATAGATGGCGTCTCTGATGTGGGCCCACTTGGTCTCAGCATCCCCTGTGGGAGTGTTTTGAAGGGCTGTTACAAGTGAATTTAGAAATTTTTGTAACAGCTGTGGGTGAGAAATTCTGCTCGTGTTGATGCGCGGGTGGCCCTTCTGCTTGGAATGATGCAACTTCTTTGGTCTGAGTCTAACCTTGCTGCACACCAGGGAGTGGTCGGTGTCGCAGTCCGCACTGTGGAAGCTGCGTGTGATTTGAACACTGTTTAAGGCGGCTCGCCTTGTGACAATGAGGTCTAGCTGGTGCCAACGACGTGATCTTGGGTGCCTCCATGAAACCTGGTGACAGGGTTTAGTGTGAAAGAACGAGTTGGTGATGCAGAGGTTATGATAGGTACACAACTCAAGCAGTCTCTGCCCGTTCTCATTCATCCTTCCAACGCCATAGCGCCCAAGGCAGGAGGGCCATGAGTCATGGTCGGCCCCAACCCTGGCATTAAAGTCCCCCAGCAGGAATAGGTGTTCGGTGTTGGGGATGCTGCTAATGATGTTATGGAGTTGTTCATAGAACTGGTCTTTAGCTTCAGGTGCGGAACAGAGTGTTGGAGCATAGATGCTGAGTAGGTGTACTGGACCAGAGGTGGTGAGCAGTCGGATGGACAGTATGCGTTCCGAGCCATTTGAGGGAGGCTCTATCATGCTGAGCAAGGAGTTTCTGATGGCGAAGCCCACTCCATGCTGTCTTGGTTCTTCAGGATCCCTGCCCTGCCAGAAGAAGGTGTAGTCTTGCTCTGCTAGAGAGCCACTCGCGGGGAGGCGAGTCTCCTGAAGTGCTGCAATGTCCACATTGAGTCTACTGAGCTCGTTGTTAATGATGGCGGTCTTCCGAGAATCGTTGATTTGTGTAAGGTCTTCCGACAGGCCAGGACACATAGTTCTGACGTTCCAGCTTGCAAAGCGAAGGGCTGGTACCTTCTTTCCTTTTTTCATGTTGTTTGGTGCGGTGTGTCAGTCCACCTTTCGGGCAATGACCCTGAGCTCCAAGCACCCATTGAAGCAGGCAGACTGTGGCGGGACAGAACCTTATTGACCGGGGGCTGCCCGGTTTGAGGCGGGCGGTAGCTGTCCAGTGAGGTGCAATGACCTCTCCCACCGACAAAGGCAACCCGTGGCGCCCAGTTTCTACGCCAATTTATCTGGACTTATAACCCGTAACTGCTGCCTTCCGTGTTGTTTCAGTCGCTGTGAGGCAACTATGGAGTGACCTCTCCATGGCGCATGCCTGGGCAAATTTATGGAGGTTGAGAGTTGCCCAGTCGTCAAAACCCCCCTCTCGGCCTTTCTGGTGGGGTCCAAAGGAGTGCAGGACACGACGTTTGGCACCAGTATGGCTGCAGGAACTGCCGGAAACATGCCAAAGGTGACACATGACCGCCTACGGGGTTCCGCTCCGGATTTTCTGTTAGGGTTTACTCCCTTAGCCTTGGTCTCTCCCGAGACGCCCACAAGGCAGTGGGGTTGTTGGGGCCCCTACACAGGTGTAGGATGGTGCCGGTGGGAGGAGGGGATGCAAGGGGGAGGGGTAGAGGGAGGGGGTGGGGGGGGTGCGGGGTGAAGATGGTGCGAGGGGGGGGCGGGCTGGGACGGGGTTGTGAGGGGGTGAGCTGAGAGGGTGGAGCAGGGAAGGGGATGGGGGTGGGGGGGGGGTGGAAGGGGGGTAAAGGGGGGGGGAGGGGGGGTGGAATCTGGTGCAGGTAATAAGCCATTTCCTCAGTGCCCACCATCGACGTCCGGAAAGCTCATCCACGTCCTTCGGGAGGTGAAGCATCATTTGGCAGACTTAGACGTGATTACATTTGCTAAGGGTTTTTTTTTTTGCAGTGGTTTAAATAAAGGCATGCAGCATTGCCGACAGTGCGCTGCAGATGCTCTCCGAGCCATCTCCCGCGGGCGCTTTGAAGTTGCGGCCGGGGGGGCCGTTCGTGGATGTTTTGGGTGTTCGGGGCACCTTTTCACAGGACTTCTCTCGGGTCCCGCAGCTCCTTCTTCACCTCAATGGACTTACCGCAATATTACCAGGGAATATTATCCCCTGTGTATTCGTGAGGACATCTAATTTAACAATTAATTGGAATATTATCCCCTGTGTATTAGTGATGACATCTAATTTAACAATTAACTGGAATATTATCACCTGTGTATTAGTGATGATATCTAATTTAACAATTAACTGGAATATTATCACCTGTGTATGAGTGATGACATCTAATTTAACAATTAACTGGAATATTATCACCTGTGTATCAGTGATGACATCTAATTTAACAATTAACTGGAATATTATCCCCTGTGTATCAGTGATGACATCTAATTGAACAATTAACTGGAATATTATCACCTGTGTATTAGTGATGACATCTAATTTAACAATTAACTGGAATATTATCACCTGTGTATTAGTGATGACATCTAATTCAGCAATTAACTGGAATATTATCACCTGTGTATTAGTGATGACATCCAATTTAACAATTAACTGGAATATTATCCCCTGTGTATTAGTGATGACATCTAATTTAACAATTAACTGGAATATTATCACCTGTGTATTAGTGATGACATCTAATTTAACAATTAACTGGAATATTATCACCTGTGTATTAGTGATGACATCTAATTGAACAATTAACTGGAATATTATCACCTGTGTATTAGTGATGACATCTAATTTAACAATTAACTGGAATATTATCACCAGTGTATTAGTGATGACATCTAATTTAACAATTAACTGGAATATTATCAGCTGTGTATTAGTGATGACATCTAATTTAACAATTAACTGGAATATTATCATCTGTGTATTACTGATGACATCTAATTTAACAATTAACTGGAATATTATCACCTGTGTATTAGTGATGATATCTAATTTAACAATTAACTGGAATATTATCCCCTGTGTATTAGTGATGATATCTAATTTAACAATTAACCAGAATATTATCCCCTGTGTATTAGTGATGACATCTAATTTAACAATTAACTGGAATATTATCCCCTGTGTATTAGTGATGATATCTAATTTAACAATTAACTGGAATATTATCACCTATGTATTAGTGATGATATCTAATTTAACAATTAACTGGAATATTATCACCTGTGTATTAGTGATGACATCTAATTTAACAATTAACTGGAATATTATCACCTGTGTATTAGTGATGACATCTAATTTAACAATTAACTGGAATATTATCCCCTGTGTATTAGTGATGACATCTAATTTAACAATTAACTGGAATATTATCACCTGTGTATTAGTGATGACATCGAATTTAACAATTAACTGGAATATTATCACCTGTGTATCAGTGATGACATCTAATTTAACAATTAACTGGAATATTATCCCCTGTGTATTAGTGATGATATCTAATTTAACAATTAACTGGAATATTATCACCTGTGTATTAGTGATGATATCTAATTTAACAATTAACTGGAATATTATCACCTGTGTATTAGTGATGATATCTAATTTAACAATTCACTGGAATATTATCCCCTGTGTATTAGTGATGACATCGAATTTAACAATTAACTGGAATATTATCACCTGTGTATTATTGATGACATCTAATTTAACAATTAACTGGAATATTATCCCCTGTGTATTAGTGATGATATCTAATTTAACAATTCACTGGAATATTATCCCCTGTGTATTAGTGATGATATCTAATTTAACAATTAACCGGAATATTATCACCTGCATATTCGTGATGACATCTAATTTAACAATTCACTGGTATATTATCCCCTGTGTATTAGTGATGACATCTAATTTTACAATTAACTGGAATATTATCATCTGTGTATTACTGATGACATCTAATTTAACAATTAACTGGAATATTATCATCTGTGTATTACTGATGACATCTAATTTAACAATTAACTGGAATATTATCCCCTGTGTATTAGTGATGACATCTAATTTAACAATTAACTGGAATATTATCATCTGTGTATTAGTGATGACATCTAATTTAACAATTAACTGGAATATTATCATCTGTGTATTACTGATGACATCTAATTTAACAATTAACTGGAATATTATCACCTGTGTATTAGTGATGATATCTAATTTAACAATTAACTGGAATATTATCATCTGTGTATTACTGATGACATCTAATTTAACAATTAACTGGAATATTATCCCCTGTGTATTAGTGATGACATCTAATTTAACAATTAACTGGAATATTATCCCCTGTGTATTAGTGAGGACATCTAATTTAACAATTAATTGGAATATTATCCCCTGTGTATTAGTGATGACATCTAATTTAACAATTAACTGGAATATTATCACCTGTGTATGAGTGATGATATCTAATTTAACAATTAACTGGAATATTATCACCTGTGTATTGGTGATGACATCTAATTTAACAATTAACTGGAATATTATCCCCTGTGTATTAGTGATGACATCTAATTGAACAATTAACTGGAATATTATCACCTGTGTATTAGTGATGACATCTAATTTAACAATTAACTGGAATATTATCACCTGTGTATTAGTGATGGCATCTAATTTAGCAATTAACTGGTTATTATCACCTGTGTATTAGTGATGACATCTAATTTAACAATTAACTGGAATATTATCCCCTGTGTATTAGTGATGACATCTAATTTAACAATTAACTGGAATATTATCACCTGTGTATTAGTGATGACATCTAATTTAACAATTAACTGGAATATTATCACCTGTGCATTAGTGATGACATCTAATTTAACAATTAACTGGAATATTATCACCTGTGTATTAGTGATGACATCTAATTTAACAATTAACTGGAATATTATCACCTGTGTATTAGTGATGACATCTAATTGAACAATTAACTGGAATATTATCAGCTGTGTATTAGTGATGACATCTAATTTAACAATTAACTGGAATATTATCATCTGTTTATTACTGATGACATCTAATTTAACAATTAACTGGAATATTATCACCTGTGTATTAGTGATGATATCTAATTTAACAATTAACTGGAATATTATCCCCTGTGTATTAGTGATGATATCTAATTTAACAATTAACCGGAATATTATCCCCTGTGTATTAGTGATGACATCTAATTTAACAATTAACTGGAATATTATCCCCTGTGTATTAGTGATGATATCTAATTTAACAATTAACTGGAATATTATCACCTATGTATTAGTGATGATATCTAATTTAACAATTAACTGGAATATTATCACCTGTGTAGTAGTGATGATATCTAAGTTAACAGTTAACTGGAATATTATCACCTGTGCATTAGTGATGATATCTAATTTAACAATTAACTGGAATATTATCACCTGTGTATGAGTGATGATATCTAATTTAACAATTAACTGGAATATTATCCCCTGTGTATTAGTGATGACATCTAATTTAACAATTAACTGGAATATTTTCACCTGTGTATTAGTGATGACATCTAATTTAACAATTAACTGGAATATTATCACCTGTGTATCAGTGATGACATCTAATTTAACAATTAACTGGAATATTATCCCCTGTGTATCAGTGATGACATCTAATTGAACAATTAACTGGAATATTATCACCTGTGCATTAGTGATGACATCTAATTTAACAATTAACTGGAATATTATCACCTGTGTATTAGTGATGACGTCTAATTTAGCAATTAACTGGAATATTATCACCTGTGTATTAGTGATGACATCTAATTTAACAATTAACTGGAATATTATCCCCTGTGTATTAGTGATGACATCTAATTTAACAATTAACTGGAATATTATCACCTGTGTATTAGTGATGACATCTAATTTAACAATTAACTGGAATATTATCACCTGTGTATTAGTGATGACATCTAATTTAACAATTAACTGGAATATTATCACCTGTGTATTAGTGATGACATCTAATTTAACAATTAACTGGAATATTATCACCTGTGTATTAGTGATGACATCTAATTGAACAATTAACTGGAATATTATCAGCTGTGTATTAGTGATGACATCTAATTTAACAATTAACTGGAATATTATCATCTGTGTATTACTGATGACATCTAATTTAACAATTAACTGGAATATTATCACCTGTGTATTAGTGATGATATCTAATTTAACAATTAACTGGAATATTATCCCCTGTGTATTAGTGATGATATCTAATTTAACAATTAACCGGAATATTATCCCCTGTGTATTAGTGATGACATCTAATTTAACAATTAACTGGAATATTATCCCCTGTGTATTAGTGATGATATCTAATTTAACAATTAACTGGAATATTATCACCTATGTATTAGTGATGATATCTAATTTAACAATTAACTGGAATATTATCACCTGTGTATCAGTGATGATATCTAATTTAACAATTAACTGGAATATTATCACCTGTGTATTAGTGATGATATCTAATTTAACAATTAACTGGAATATTATCACCTGTGTATCAGTGATGACATCTAATTTAACAATTAACTGGAATATTATCCCCTGTGTATCAGTGATGACATCTAATTGAACAATTAACTGGAATATTATCACCTGTGTATTAGTGATGACATCTAATTTAACAATTAACTGGAATATTATCACCTGTGTATTAGTGATGACGTCTAATTTAGCAATTAACTGGAATATTATCACCTGTGTATTAGTGATGACATCTAATTTAACAATTAACTGGAATATTATCCCCTGTGTATTAGTGATGACATCTAATTTAACAATTAACTGGAATATTATCACCTGTGTATTAGTGATGACATCTAATTTAACAATTAACTGGAATATTATCACCTGTGTATTAGTGACGACATCTAATTTAACAATTACCTGGAATATTATCACCTGTGTATTAGTGATGACATCTAATTTAACAATTAACTGGAATATTATCACCTGTGTATTAGTGATGACATCTAATTGAACAATTAACTGGAATATTATCAGCTGTGTATTAGTGATGACATCTAATTTAACAATTAACTGGAATATTATCATCTGTGTATTACTGATGACATCTAATTTGACAATTAACTGGAATATTATCACCTGTGTATTAGTGATGATATCTAATTTAACAATTAACTGGAATATTATCCCCTGTGTATTAGTGATGATATCTAATTTAACAATTAACCGGAATATTATCCCCTGTGTATTAGTGATGACATCTAATTTAACAATTAACTGGAATATTATCCCCTGTGTATTAGTGATGATATCTAATTTAACAATTAACTGGAATATTATCACCTATGTATTAGTGATGATATCTAATTTAACAATTAACTGAAATATTATCACCTGTGTATCAGTGATGATATCTAATTTAACAATTAACTGGAATATTATCACCTGTGTATTAGTGATGATATCTAATTTAACAATTAACTGGAATATTATCCCCTGTGTATTAGTGATGACATCTAATTTAACAATTAACTGGAATATTATCCCCTGTGTATTAGTGATGACATCGAATTTAACAATTAACTGGAATATTATCACCTGTGTATTAGTGATGACATCTAATTTAGCAATTAACTGGAATATTATCACCTGTGTATTAGTGATGACATCTAATTTAACAATTAACTGGAATGTTATCACCTGTGTATTAGTGATGATATCTAATTTAACAATTAACCGGAATATTATCACCTGCGTATTCGTGATGACACCTAATTTAACAATTAACTGGAGTATTAACCCCTGCGTATTAGTGATTACATCTAATTTAACAATTAACTGGAATATTATCACCTGTGCATTAGTGATGACATCTAATTTAACAATTTACTGGAATATTATCACCTGTGTATTAGTGATGACATCTAATTTAACAATTAAGTGGAATATTATCACCTGTGTATTAGTGATGATATCTAATTTAACAATTCACTGGAATATTACCCCCTGTGTATTAGTGATGACATCTAATTTAACAATTAACTGGAATATTATCCCCTGTGTATTAGTGATGACATCTAATTTAACAATTAACTGGAATATTATCACCTGTGTATTAGTGATGACATCTAATTTAACAATTAACTGGAATATTATCACCTGTGTATTAGTGATGACATCTAATTTAACAATTAACTGGAATATTATCACCTGTGTATTAGTGATGACATCTAATTTAACAATTAACTGGAATATTATCACCTGTGTATTAGTGATGACATCTAATTGAACAATTAACTGGAATATTATCAGCTGTGTATTAGTGATGACATCTAATTTAACAATTAACTGGAATATTATCATCTGTGTATTACTGATGACATCTAATTTAACAATTAACTGGAATATTATCACCTGTGTATTAGTGATGATATCTAATTTAACAATTAACTGGAATATTATCCCCTGTGTACTAGTGATGATATCTAATTTAACAATTAACCGGAATATTATCCCCTGTGTATTAGCGATGACATCTATTTTAACAATTAACTGGAATATTATCCCCTGTGTATTAGTGATGATATCTAATTTAACAATTTACTGGAATATTATCACCTATGTATTAGTGATGATATCTAATTTAACAATTAACTGGAATATTATCACCTGTGTATTAGTGATGATATCTAATTTAACAATTAACTGGAATATTATCACCTGTGTATTAGTGATGATATCTAATTTAACAATTAACTGGAATATTATCACCTGTGTATTAGTGATGACATCTAATTTAACAATTAACTGGAATATTATCCCCTGTATATTCGTGATGACATCTAATTTAACAATTAACTGGAATATTATCACCTGTGTATTAGTGATGACATCGAATTTAACAATTAACTGGAATATTATCACCTGTGTATTAGTGATGACATCTAATTTAACAATTAACTGGAATATTATCCCCTGTGTATCAGTGATGACATCTAATTGAACAATTAACTGGAATATTATCACCTGTGTATTAGTGATGACATCTAATTTAACAATTATCTGGAATATTATCACCTGTGTATTAGTGATGACATCTAATTTAGCAATTAACTGGAATATTATCACCTGTGTATTAGTGATGACATCTAATTTAACAATTAACCGGAATATTATCACCTGTGTATTTGTGATGAAATCTAATTTAACAATTAACTGGAATATTATGACCTGTGTATTAGTGATGATATCTAATTTAACAATTAACCGGAATATTATCACCTGCGTATTCGTGATGACATCTAATTTCACAATTAACTGGAATATTATCCCCTGTGTATTAGTGATGACATCTAATTTAACAATTAACTGGAATATTATCACCTGTGTATTAGTGATGACATCTAATTTAACAATTAACTGGAATATTATCACCTGTGTATTAGTGATGACAACTAATTTAACAATTAACTGGAATATTATCCCCTGTGTATTAGTGATGACATCTAATTTAACAATTAACTGGAATATTATCCCCTGTGTATTAGTGATGACATCTAATTTAACAATTAACTGGAATATTATCACCTGTGTATTAGTGATGATATCTAATTTAACAATTAACCGGAATATTATCACCTGCATATTCGTGATGACATCTAATTTAACAATTCACTGGTATATTATCCCCTGTGTATTAGTGATGACATCTAATTTAACAATTAACTGGAATGGTATCGTCTGTGTATTACTGATGACATCTAATTTAACAATTAACTGGAATATTATCCCCTGTGTATTAGTGATGACATCTAATTTAACAATTAACTGGAATATTATCCCCTGTGTATTAGTGAGGACATCTAATTTAACAATTAATTGGAATATTATCCCCTGTGTATTAGTGATGACATCTAATTTAACAATTAACTGGAATATTATCACCTGTGTATGAGTGATGATATCTAATTTAACAATTAACTGGAATATTATCCCCTGTGTATTAGTGATGACATCTAATTTAACAATTAACTGGAATATTATCCCCTGTGTATCAGTGATGACATCTAATTGAACAATTAACTGGAATATTATCACCTGTGTATTAGTGATGACATCTAATTTAACAATTAACTGGAATATTATCACCTGTGTATTAGTGATGGCATCTAATTTAGCAATTAACTGGAATATTATCACCTGTGTATTAGTGATGACATCTAATTTAACAATTTACTGGAATATTATCACCTGTGTATTAGTGATGACATCTAATTTAACAATTAAGTGGAATATTATCACCTGTGTATTAGTGATGATATCTAATTTAACAATTCACTGGAATATTACCCCCTGTGTATTAGTGATGACATCTAATTTAACAATTAACTGGAATATTATCCCCTGTGTATTAGTGATGACATCTAATTTAACAATTAACTGGAATATTATCACCTGTGTATTAGTGATGACATCTAATTTAACAATTAACTGGAATATTATCACCTGTGTATTAGTGATGACATCTAATTTAACAATTAACTGGAATATTATCACCTGTGTATTAGTGATGACATCTAATTTAACAATTAACTGGAATATTATCACCTGTGTATTAGTGATGACATCTAATTGAACAATTAACTGGAATATTATCAGCTGTGTATTAGTGATGACATCTAATTTAACAATTAACTGGAATATTATCATCTGTGTATTACTGATGACATCTAATTTAACAATTAACTGGAATATTATCACCTGTGTATTAGTGATGATATCTAATTTAACAATTAACTGGAATATTATCCCCTGTGTACTAGTGATGATATCTAATTTAACAATTAACCGGAATATTATCCCCTGTGTATTAGCGATGACATCTATTTTAACAATTAACTGGAATATTATCCCCTGTGTATTAGTGATGATATCTAATTTAACAATTTACTGGAATATTATCACCTATGTATTAGTGATGATATCTAATTTAACAATTAACTGGAATATTATCACCTGTGTATTAGTGATGATATCTAATTTAACAATTAACTGGAATATTATCACCTGTGTATTAGTGATGATATCTAATTTAACAATTAACTGGAATATTATCACCTGTGTATTAGTGATGACATCTAATTTAACAATTAACTGGAATATTATCCCCTGTATATTCGTGATGACATCAAATTTAACAATTAACAGGAATATTATCACCTGTGTATTAGTGATGACATCGAATTTAACAATTAACTGGAATATTATCACCTGTGTATTAGTGATGACATCTAATTTAACAATTAACTGGAATATTATCCCCTGTGTATCAGTGATGACATCTAATTGAACAATTAACTGGAATATTATCACCTGTGTATTAGTGATGACATCTAATTTAACAATTATCTGGAATATTATCACCTGTGTATTAGTGATGACATCTAATTTAGCAATTAACTGGAATATTATCACCTGTGTATTAGTGATGACATCTAATTTAACAATTAACCGGAATATTATCACCTGTGTATTTGTGATGACATCTAATTTAACAATTAACTGGAATATTATGACCTGTGTATTAGTGATGATATCTAATTTAACAATTAACCGGAATATTATCACCTGCGTATTCGTGATGACATCTAATTTCACAATTAACTGGAATATTATCCCCTGTGTATTAGTGATGACATCTAATTTAACAATTAACTGGAATATTATCACCTGTGTATTAGTGATGACATCTAATTTAACAATTAACTGGAATATTATCACCTGTGTATTAGTGATGACAACTAATTTAACAATTAACTGGAATATTATCCCCTGTGTATTAGTGATGACATCTAATTTAACAATTAACTGGAATATTATCCCCTGTGTATTAGTGATGACATCTAATTTAACAATTAACTGGAATATTATCACCTGTGTATTAGTGATGATATCTAATTTAACAATTAACCGGAATATTATCACCTGCATATTCGTGATGACATCTAATTTAACAATTCACTGGTATATTATCCCCTGTGTATTAGTGATGACATCTAATTTAACAATTAACTGGAATGGTATCGTCTGTGTATTACTGATGACATCTAATTTAACAATTAACTGGAATATTATCCCCTGTGTATTAGTGATGACATCTAATTTAACAATTAACTGGAATATTATCCCCTGTGTATTAGTGAGGACATCTAATTTAACAATTAATTGGAATATTATCCCCTGTGTATTAGTGATGACATCTAATTTAACAATTAACTGGAATATTATCACCTGTGTATGAGTGATGATATCTAATTTAACAATTAACTGGAATATTATCCCCTGTGTATTAGTGATGACATCTAATTTAACAATTAACTGGAATATTATCCCCTGTGTATCAGTGATGACATCTAATTGAACAATTAACTGGAATATTATCACCTGTGTATTAGTGATGACATCTAATTTAACAATTAACTGGAATATTATCACCTGTGTATTAGTGATGGCATCTAATTTAGCAATTAACTGGAATATTATCACCTGTGTATTAGTGATGACATCTAATTTAACAATTAACTGGAATATTATCCCCTGTGTATTAGTGATGACATCTAATTTAACAATTAACTGGAATATTATCACCTGTGTATTAGTGATGACATCTAATTTAACAATTAACTGGAATATTATCACCTGTGCATTAGTGATGACATCTAATTTAACAATTAACTGGAATATTATCACCTGTGTATTAGTGATGACATCTAATTTAACAATTAACTGGAATATTATCACCTGTGTATTAGTGATGACATCTAATTGAACAATTAACTGGAATATTATCAGCTGAGTATTAGTGATGACATCTAATTTAACAATTAACTGGAATATTATCATCTGTGTATTACTGATGACATCTAATTTAGCAATTAACTGGAATATTATCACCTGTGTATTAGTGATGATATCTAATTTAACAATTAACTGGAATATTATCCCCTGTGTATTAGTGATGATATCTAATTTAACAATTAACCGGAATATTATCCCCTGTGTATTAGTGATGACATCTAATTTAACAATTAACTGGAATATTATCCCCTGTGTATTAGTGATGACATCTAATTTACCAATTAACTGGAATATTATCACCTATGTATTAGTGATGATATCTAATTTAACAATTAACTGGAATATTATCACCTGTGTAGTAGTGATGATATCTAATTGAACAATTAACTGGAATATTATCACCTGTGTATTAGTGATGACATCTAATTTAACAATTAACTGGAATATTATCACCTGTGTATTAGTGATGATATCTAATTTAACAATTAACTGGAATATTATCACCTGTGTATGAGTGATGATATCTAATTTAACAATTAACTGGAATATTATCCCCTGTGTATTAGTGATGACATCTAATTTAACAATTAACTGGAATATTTTCACCTGTGTATTAGTGATGACATCTAATTTAACAATTAACTGGAATATTATCACCTGTGTATCAGTGATGACATCTAATTTAACAATTAACTGGAATATTATCCCCTGTGTATCAGTGATGACATCTAATTGAACAATTAACTGGAATATTATCACCTGTGTATTAGTGATGACATCTAATTGAACAATTAACTGGAATATGATCACCTGTGTATTAGTGATGACGTCTAATTTAGCAATTAATTGGAATATTATCACCTGTGTATTAGTGATGACATCTAATTTAACAATTAACTGGAATATTATCCCCTGTGTATTAGTGATGACATCTAATTTAACAATTAACTGGAATATTATCACCTGTGTATTAGTGATGACATCTAATTTAACAATTAACTGGAATATTATCACCTGTGTATTAGTGATGACATCTAATTTAACAATTAACTGGAATATTATCACCTGTGTATTAGTGATGACATCTAATTTAACAATTAACTGGAATATTATCACCTGTGTATTAGTGATGACATCTAATTGAACAATTAACTGGAATATTATCAGCTGTGTATTAGTGATGACATCTAATTTAACAATTAACTGGAATATTATCATCTGTGTATTACTGATGACATCTAATTTAACAATTAACTGGAATATTATCACCTGTGTATTAGTGATGATATCTAATTTAACAATTAACTGGAATATTATCCCCTGTGTATTAGTGATGATATCTAATTTAACAATTAACCGGAATATTATCCCCTGTGTATTAGTGATGACATCTAATTTAACAATTAACTGGAATATTATCCCCTGTGTATTAGTGATGATATCTAATTTAACAATTAACTGGAATATTATCACCTATGTATTAGTGATGATATCTAATTTAACAATTAACTGGAATATTATCACCTGTGTATCAGTGATGATATCTAATTTAACAATTAACTGGAATATTATCACCTGTGTATTAGTGATGATATCTAATTTAACAATTAACTGGAATATTATCACCTGTGTATTAGTGATGACATCTAATTTAACAATTAACTGGAATATTATCCCCTGTGTATTAGTGATGACATCTAATTTAACAATTCACTGGAATATTATCCCCTGTGTATTAGTGAGGACATCTAATTTAACAATTAATTGGAATATTATCCCCTGTGTATTAGTGATGACATCTAATTGAACAATTAACTGGAATATTATCACCTGTGTATGTGTGATGATATCTAATTTAACAATTATCTGGAATATTATCCCCTGTGTAATAGTGATGACATCTAATTTAACAATTAACTGGAATATTATCACCTGTGTATCAGTGATGACATCTAATTTAACAATTAACTGGAATATTATCCCCTGTTTATCAGTGATGACATCTAATTGAACAATTAACTGGAATATTATCACCTGTGTATTAGTGATGACATCTAATTTAACAATTAACTGGAATATTATCACCTGTGTATTAGTGATGACATCTAATTTAGCAATTCACTGGAATATTATCACCTGTGTATTAGTGATGACATCTAATTTAACAATTAACTGGAATATTATCCCCTGTGTATTAGTGATGACATCTAATTTAACAATTAACTGGAATATTATCACCTGTGTATTAGTGATGACATCTAATTTAACAATTAACTGGATTATTATCACCTGTGCATTAGTGATGACATCTAATTTAACAATTAACTGGAATATTATCACCTGTGTATTAGTGATGATTTCTAATTTAACTATTAACTGGAATATTATCAGCTGTGTATTAGTGATGACATCTAATTTAACAATTAACTGGAATATTATCCGCTGTGTATCAGTGATGACATCTGATTTAACAATTAACTGGAATATTATCCCCTGTGTATTAGTGATGATATCTAATTTAACAATTAACCGTAATATTATCCCCTGTGTATTAGTGATGACATCTAATTTAACAATTAACTGGAATATTATCCCGTGTGTATTAGTGATGATATCTAATTTAACAATTAACTGGAATATTATCACCTGTGTATTAGTGATGACATCTAATTTAACAATTAACTGGAATATTATCCCCTGTGTATTAGTGATGACATCTAATTTAACAATTAACTGGAATATTATCACCTGTGTATTAGTGATGACATCGAATTTAACAATTAACTGGAATATTATCCCCTGTGTATCAGTGATGACATCTAATTTAACAATTAACTGGAATATTATGACCTGTGTATTAGTGATGATATCTAATTTAACAATTAACCGGAATATTATCACCTGCGTATTCGTGATGACATCTAATTTAACAATTAACTGGAATATTATCCCCTGTGTATTAGTGATGACATCTAATTTAACAATTAACTGGAATATTATCACCTGTGTATTAGTGATGACATCTAATTTAACAATTAACTGGAATATTATCACCTGTGTATTAGTGATGACAACTAATTTAACAATTAACTGGAATATTATACCCTGTGTATTAGTGATGACACCTAATTTAACAATTAACTGGAATATTATCCCCTGTGTATTAGTGATGACATCTAATTTAACAATTAACTGGAATATTATCACCTGTGTATTAGTGATGACATCTAGTTTAACAATTAACTGGAATATTATCACCTGTGTATTAGTGATGATATCTAATTTAACAATTAACCGGAATATTATCACCTGCGTATTCGTGATGACATCTAATTTAACAATTAACTGGAATATTATCCCCTGTGTATTAGTGATGACATCTAATTTAACAATTAACTGGAATATTATCACCTGTGTATTAGTGATGACATCTAATTTAACAATTAACTGGAATATTATCACCTGTGTATTAGTGATGACATCTAATTTAACAATTAACTGGAATATTATCCCCTGTGTATTAGTGAGGACATCTAATTTAACAATTAATTGGAATATTATCCCCTGTGTATTAGTGATGACATCTAATTTAACAATTAACTGGAATATTATCCCCTGTGTATTAGTGATGACATCTAATTTAACAATTAACTGGAATATTATCACCTGTGTATTAGTGATGACATCTAATTTAACAATTAACTGGAATATTATCACCTGTGTATCAGTGATGACATCTAATTTAACAATTAACTGGAATATTATCCCCTGTGTATCAGTGATGACATCTAATTGAACAATTAACTGGAATATTATCACCTGTGTATTAGTGATGACATCTAATTTAACAATTAACTGGAATATTATCACCTGTGTATTAGTGATGACATCTAATTTAGCAATTAACTGGAATATTATCACCTGTATATTAGTGATGACATCTAATTTAACAATTAACTGGAATATTATCCCCTGTGTATTAGTGATGACATCTAATTTAACAATTAACTGGAATATTATCACCTGTGTATTAGTGATGACATCTAATTTAACAATTTACTGGAATATTATCACCTGTGTATTAGTGATGACATCTAATTTAACAATTAACTGGAATATTATCCCCTGTGTATTAGTGATGATATCTAATTTAACAATTAACTGGAATATTATCCCATGTGTATTAGTGATGACATCTAATTTAACAATTAACTGGATAATTATCCCCTGTGTATTAGTGATGACATCTAATTTAACAATTAACTGGAATATTATCACCTGTGTATTAGTGATGACATCTAATTTAACAATTAACTGGAATATTATCCCCTGTGTATCAGTGATGACATCTAATTTAACAATTAACTGGAATATTATCACCTGTGTATTACTGATGACAGCTAATTTAACAATTAACTGGAATATTATCCCCTGTGTATTAGTGATGACATCTAATTTAACAATTAACTGGAATATTATCACCTGTGTATTAGTGATGACATGTAATTTAACAATTAACTGGAATATTATCACCTGTGTATCAGTGATGACATCTAATTTAACAATTAACTGGAATATTATCCCCTGTGTATCAGTGATGACATCTAATTGAACTATTATCTGGAATATTATCACCTGTGTATTAGTGATGACATCTAATTTAACAATTAACTGGAATATTATCACCTGTGTATTAGTGAGGACATCTAATTTAACAGTTAATTGGAATATTATCCCCTGTGTATTATTGATGACATCTAATTTAACAATTAACTGGAATATTATCCCCTGTGTGTTAGTGATGACATCTAATTTAACAATTAACTGGAATATTATCAACGGTGTATTAATGATGACATCTAATTTAACAATTAACTGGAATATTATCCCCTGTGTATTAGTGATGACATCTAATTTAACAATTAACTGGAATATTATCCCCTGTGTATTAGTGATGACATCGAATTTAACAATTAACTGGAATATTATCACCTGTGTATTAGTGATGACATCTAATTGAACAATTAACTGGAATATTACCCCTGTGCATTAGTGAGGACATCTAATTTAACAATTAATTGGAATATTATCCCCTGTGTATTAGTGATGACATCTAATTTAACAATTAACTGGAATATTATCACCTGTGTATTAGTGATGATATCTAATTTAACAATTAACTGGAATATTATCACCTGTGTATTAGTGATGACATCTAATTGAACAATTAACTGGAATATTACCCCTGTGTATTAGTGAGGACATCTAATTTAACAATTAATTGGAATATTATCCCCTGTGTATTAGTGATGACATCGAATTTAACAATTAACTGGAATATTATCACCTGTGTATTAGTGATGACATCTAATTGAACAATTAACTGGAATATTACCCCTGTGAATTAGTGAGGACATCTAATTTAACAATTAATTGGAATATTATCCCCTGTGTATTAGTGATGACATCTAATTTAACAATTAACTGGAATATTATCACCTGTGTATTAGTGATGATATCTAATTTAACAATTAACTGGAATATTATCCCCTGTGTATTAGTGATGACATCTAATTTAACAATTAACTGGAATATTATCACCTGTGTATTAGTGATGATATCTAATTTAACAATTAACTGGAATATTATCCCCTGTGTATTAGTGATGGCATCTAATTTAACAATTAACTGGAATATTATCACCTGTGTATTAGTGATGACATCTAATTTAACAATTAACTGGAATATTATCACCTTTGTATCAGTGATGACATCTAATTTAACAATTAACGGGAATATTATCCCCTGTGTATCAGTGATGAGATCTAATTGAACAATTAACTGGAATAGTATCATCTTTGTATTACTGATGACATCTAATTTAACAATTAACTGGAATATTATCCCCTGTGTATTAGTGATGACATCTAATTTAACAATTAATTGGAATATTATCCACTGTGTAATAGTGATGACATCTAATTTAACATTTAACTGGAATATTATCCCCTGTGTGTTAGTGATGACATCTAATTTAACAATTAACTGGAATATTATCAACGGTGTATTAGTGATGATATCTAATTTAACAATTAACCGGAATATTATCACCTGTGTATTAGTGATGACATCTAATTTAACAATTAACTGGAATATTATCACCTGTGTATTAGTGATGACATCTAATTTAACAATTAACTGGAATATTATCACCTGTGTATTAGTGATGACAACTAATTTAACAATTAACTGGAATATTATCCCCTGTGTATTAGTGATGACACCTAATTTAACAATTAACTGGAATATTATCCCCTGTGTATTAGTGATGACATCTAATTTAACAATTAACTGGAATATTATCACCTGTGTATTAGTGATGACATCTAGTTTAACAATTAACTGGAATATTATCACCTGTGTATTAGTGATGATATCTAATTTAACAATTAACCGGAATATTATCACCTGCGTATTCGTGATGACATCTAATTTAACAATTAACTGGAATATTATCCCCTGTGTATTAGTGATGACATCTAATTTAACAATTAACTGGAATATTATCACCTGTGTATTAGTGATGACATCTAATTTAACAATTAACTGGAATATTATCACCTGTGTATTAGTGATGACATCTAATTTAACAATTAACTGGAATATTATCCCCTGTGTATTAGTGAGGACATCTAATTTAACAATTAATTGGAATATTATCCCCTGTGTATTAGTGATGACATCTAATTTAACAATTAACTGGAATATTATCCCCTGTGTATTAGTGATGACATCTAATTTAACAATTAACTGGAATATTATCACCTGTGTATTAGTGATGACATCTAATTTAACAATTAACTGGAATATTATCACCTGTGTATCAGTGATGACATCTAATTTAACAATTAACTGGAATATTATCCCCTGTGTATCAGTGATGACATCTAATTGAACAATTAACTGGAATATTATCACCTGTGTATTAGTGATGACATCTAATTTAACAATTAACTGGAATATTATCACCTGTGTATTAGTGATGACATCTAATTTAGCAATTAACTGGAATATTATCACCTGTGTATTAGTGATGACATCTAATTTAACAATTAACTGGAATATTATCACCTGTGTATTAGTGATGACATCTAATTTAACAATTAACTGGAATATTATCACCTGTGTATTAGTGATGACATCTAATTTAACAATTAACTGGAATATTATCCCCTGTGTATTAGTGATGATATCTAATTTAACAATTAACTGGAATATTATCCCATGTGTATTAGTGATGACATCTAATTTAACAATTAACTGGAATATTATCCCCTGTGTATTAGTGATGACATCTAATTTAACAATTAACTGGAATATTATCACCTGTGTATTAGTGATGACATCTAATTTAACAATTAACTGGAATATTATCCCCTGTGTATCAGTGATGACATCTAATTTAACAATTAACTGGAATATTATCACCTGTGTATTACTGATGACAGCTAATTTAACAATTAACTGGAATATTATCACCTGTGTATTAGTGATGACATCTAATTTAACAATTAACTGGAATATTATCACCTGTGTATCAGTGATGACATCTAATTTAACAATTAACTGGAATATTATCCCCTGTGTATCAGTGATGACATCTAATTGAACAATTAACTGGAATATTATCAACTGTGTATTAGTGATGACATCTAATTTAACAATTAACTGGAATATTATCACCTGTGTATTAGTGATGACATCTAATTTAGCAATTAACTGGAATATTATCACCTGTATATTAGTGATGACATCTAATTTAACAATTAACTGGAATATTATCCCCTGTGTATTAGTGATGACATCTAATTTAACAATTAACTGGAATACTATCACCTGTGTATTAGTGATGACATCTAATTTAACAATTAACTGGAATATTATCACCTGTGTATTAGTGATGACATCTAATTTAACAATTAACTGGAATATTATCCCCTGTGTATTAGTGATGATATCTAATTTAACAATTAACTGGAATATTGTCCCATGTGTATTAGTGATGACATCTAATTTAACAATTAACTGGAATATTATCCCCTGTGTATTAGTGATGACATCTAATTTAACAATTAACTGGAATATTATCACCTGTGTATTAGTGATGACATCTAATTTAACAATTAACTGGAATATTATCCCCTGTGTATCAGTGATGACATCTAATTTAACAATTAACTGGAATATTATCACCTGTGTATTACTGATGACAGCTAATTTAACAATTAACTGGAATATTATCCCCTGTGTATTAGTGATGACATCTAATTTAACAATTAACTGGAATATTATCACCTGTGTATTAGTGATGACATGTAATTTAACAATTAACTGGAATATTATCACCTGTGTATCAGTGATGACATCTAATTGAACTATTATCAGGAATATTATCACCTGTGTATTAGTGATGACATCTAATTTAACAATTAACTGGAATATTATCACCTGTGTATTAGTGAGGACATCTAATTTAACAGTTAATTGGAATATTATCCCCTGTGTATTATTGATGACATCTAATTTAACAATTAACTGGAATATTATCCCCTGTGTGTTAGTGATGACATCTAATTTAACAATTAACTGGAATATTATCAACGGTGTATTAATGATGACATCTAATTTAACAATTAACTGGAATATTATCCCCTGTGTATTAGTGATGACATCTAATTTAACAATTAACTGGAATATTATCCCCTGTGTATTAGTGATGACATCGAATTTAACAATTAACTGGAATATTATCACCTGTGTATTAGTGATGACATCTAATTGAACAATTAACTGGAATATTACCCCTGTGTATTAGTGAGGACATCTAATTTAACAATTAATTGGAAAATTATCCCCTGTGTATTAGTGATGACATCTAATTTAACAATTAACTGGAATATTATCACCTGTGTATTAGTGATGATATCTAATTTAACAATTAACTGGAATATTATCACCTGTGTATTAGTGATGACATCTAATTGAACAATTAACTGGAATATTACCCCTGTGTATTAGTGAGGACATCTAATTTAACAATTAATTGGAATATTATCCCCTGTGTATTAGTGATGACATCGAATTTAACAATTAACTGGAATATTATCACCTGTGTATTAGTGATGACATCTAATTGAACAATTAACTGGAATATTACCCCTGTGAATTAGTGAGGACATCTAATTTAACAATTAATTGGAATATTATCCCCTGTGTATTAGTGATGACATCTAATTTAACAATTAACTGGAATATTATCACCTGTGTATTAGTGATGATATCTAATTTAACAATTAACTGGAATATTATCCCCTGTGTATTAGTGATGACATCTAATTTAACAATTAACTGGAATATTATCACCTGTGTATTAGTGATGATATCTAATTTAACAATTAACTGGAATATTATCCCCTGTGTATTAGTGATGGCATCTAATTTAACAATTAACTGGAATATTATCACCTGTGTATTAGTGATGACATCTAATTTAACAATTAACTGGAATATTATCACCTGTGTATCAGTGATGACATCTAATTTAACAATTAACGGGAATATTATCCCCTGTGTATCAGTGATGACATCTAATTGAACAATTAACTGGAATAGTATCATCTGTGTATTACTGATGACATCTAATTTAACATTTAACTGGAATATTATACCCTGTGTATTAGTGATGACATCTAATTTAACAATTAATTGGTATATTATCCACTGTGTATTAGTGATGACATCTAATTTAACATTTAACTGGAATATTATCCCCTGTGTGTTAGTGATGACATCTAACTTAACAATTAACTGGAATATTATCAACGGTGTATTAGTGATGATATCTAATTTAACAATTAACCGGAATATTATCACCTGCGTATTCGTGATGACATCTAATTTAACAATTAACTGGAATATTATCCCCTGTGTATTAGTGATGACATCTAATTTAACAATTAACTGGAATATTATCACCTGCGTATTAGTGATGACATCTAATTTAACAATTAACTGGAATATTATCACCTGTGTATTAGTGATGACATCTAATTTAACAATTTACTGGAATATTATCACCTGTGTATTAGTGATGACATCTAATTTAACAATTAACTGGAATATTATCACCTGTGTATTCGTGATGACATCTAATTTAACAATTAACTGGAATATTATCACCTGTGTATCAGTGATGACATCTAATTTAACAATTAACTGGAATATTATCCCCTGTGTATCAGTGATGACATCTAATTGAACAATTAACTGGAATATTATCACCTGTGTATTAGTGATGACATCTAATTTAGCAATTAACTGGAATATTATCACCTGTGTATTAGTGATGACATCTAATTTAACAATTAACTGGAATATTATCCCCTGTGTATTAGTGATGACATCTAATTTAACAATTAACTGGAACATTATCACCTGTGTATTAGTGATGATATCTAATTTAACAATTAACCGGAATATTATCACCTGCGTATTCGTGATGACATCTAATTTAACAATTAACTGGAATATTATCCCCTGTGTATTAGTGATGACATCTAATTTAACAATTAACTGGAATATTATCACCTGTGTATTAGTGATGACATCTAATTTAACAGTTAACTGGAATATTATCCCCTGTGTATTATTGATGACATCTAATTTAACAATTAACTGGAATATTATCACCTGTGTTTTAGTGATGACATCTAATTTAACAATTAACTGGAATATTATCACCTGTGTATTAGTGATGATATCTAATTTAACAATTAACCGGAATATTATCACCTGCGTATTCGTGATGACATCTAATTTAACAATTAACTGGAATATTATCCACTGTGTATTAGTGATTACATCTAATTTAACAATTAACTGGAATATTATCACCTGTGTATTAGTGATGACATCTAATTTAACAATTTACTGGAATATTATCACCTGTGTATTAGTGATGACATCTAATTTAACAATTAACTGGAATATTATCACCTGTGTATTAGTGATGACATCTAATTTAACAATTCTTTTGGGCCTCCTTATCTCGAGAGACAATGGATACGTGCCTGGAGGTGGTCAGTGGTTTGTGAAGCAGCGCCTGGAGTGGCTATAAAGGCCAATTCTGGAGTGACAGGCTCTTCCACAGGTGCTGCAGAGAAATTTGTTTGTTGGGGCTGTTGCACAGTTGGCTCTCCCCTTGCGTCTCTGTCTTTTTTCCTGCCAACTACTAAGTCTCTTCGACTCGCCACAATTTAGCCCTGTCTTTATGGCTGCCCGCCAGCTCTGGCGAATGCTGGCAACTGACTCCCACGACTTGTGATCAATATCACACGATTTCATGTCGCGTTTGCAGACGTCTTTATAACTGAGACATGGACGGCCGGTGGGTCTGATACCAGTGGCGTGCTCGCTGTACAATGTGACTTTGGGGATCCTGCCATCTTCCATGCGGCTCACATGGCCAAGCAATCTCAAGCGCCGCTGACTCAGTAGTGTGTATAAGCTGGGGATGTTGGCCGCTTCAAGGACTTCTGTGTTGGAGATATAGTCCTGCCACCTGATGCCAAGTATTCTCCGAAGGCAGCGAAGATGGAATGAATTGAGACGTCGCTCTTGGCTGGCATACGTTGTCCAGGCCTCGCTGCCGTAGAGCAAGGTACTGAGGACACAGGCCTGATACACTCGGACTTTTGTGTTCCGTGTCAGTGCGCCATTTTCCCACACTCTCTTGGCCAGTCTGAACATAGCAGTGGAAGCCTTACTCATGCGCTTGTTGATTTCTGCATCTAGAGACAGGTTACTGGTGATAGTTGAGCCTAGGTAGGTGAACTCTTGAACCACTTCCAGAGCGTGGTCGCCAATATTGATGGATGGAGCATTTCTGACATCCTGCCCCATGATGTTCGTTTTCTTGAGGCTGATGGTTAGGCCAAATTCATTGCAGGCAGACGCAAACCTGTCGATGAGACTCTGCAGGCATTCTTCAGTGTGAGATGTTAAAGCAGCATCGTCAGCAAAGAGGAGTTCTCTGATGAGGACTTTCCGTACTTTGGACTTCGCTCTTAGACGGGCAAGGTTGAACAACCTGCCCGCTGATCTTGTGTGGAGGAAAATTCCTTCTTCAGAGGATTTGAACGCATGTGAAAGCAGCAGGGAGAAGAAAATCCCAAAAAGTGTGGGTGCGAGAACACAGCCCTGTTTCACACCACTCAGGATAGGAAAGGGCTCTGATGAGGAGCCACCATGTTGAATTGTGCCTTTCATATTGTCATGGAATGAGGTGATGATACTTAGTAGCTTTGGTGGACATCCGATCTTTTCTAGTAGTCTGAAGAGACCACGTCTGCTGACGAGGTCAAAGGCTTTGGTGAGATCAATGAAAGCAATGTAGAGGGGCATCTGTTGTTCACGGCATTTCTCCTGTATCTGACAAAGGGAGAACAGCATGTCAATAGTCGATCTCTCTGCACGAAAGCCACACTGTGCCTCAGGGTAGACGCGCTCGGCCAGCTTCTGGAGCCTGTTCAGAGCGACTCGAGCAAAGACTTTCCCCACTATGCTGAGCAGGGAGATTCCACGGTAGTTGTTGCAGTCACCGCGGTCACCTTTGTTTTTATAGAGGGTGATGATATTAGTGATGATATCTAATTTAACAATTAACTGGAATATTATCACCTGTGTATTAGTGATGACATCTAATTTAACAATTAACTGGAATATTATCACCTGTGTATTAGTGATGACATCTAATTTAACAATTAACTGGAATATTATCACCTGTGTATTAGTGATGACATCTAATTTAGCAATTAACTGGAATATTATCACCTGTGTATTAGTGATGATATCTAATTTAACAATTAACTGGAATATTATCACCTGTGTATTAGTGATGACATCTAATTTAACAATTAACTGGAATATTATCACCTGTGTATTCGTGATGACATCTAATTTAACAATTAACTGGAATATTATCCCCTGTGTATTAGTGATGACATCTAATTTAACAATTAACTGGAATATTATCACCTGTGTATTAGTGATGACATCTAATTTAGCAATTAACTGGAATATTATCACCTGTGTATTAGTGATGACATCTAATTTAACAATTAACTCTACTATTATCACCTGTGTATTAGTGATGACATCTAATTTAACAATTAACTGGAATATTATCACCTGTGTATTAGTGATGATATCTAATTTAACAATTAACCGGAATATTATCACCTGCGTATTCGAGATGACATCTAATTTAACAATTAACCGGAATATTATCCCCTGTGTAATTGTGATGACATCTAATTTAACAATTAACTGGAATATTATCACCTGTGTATTAGTGATGACATCTAATTTAACAATTAACTGGAATATTAACACCTGTGTATTAGTGATGACATCTAATTTAACAATTAACTGGAATATTATCCCCTGTTTATTAGTGATGACATCTAAGTTAACAGTTAACTGGAATATTATCCCCTGTGTATTAGTGATGACATCTAATTTAACAAGTAACTGGAATATTATCACCTGTGTATTAGTGATGACATCTAATTTAACAATTAACTGGAATATTACCACCTGTGTGTTAGTGATGATGTCTAATTTAACAATTAACTGGAATATTATCACCTGCGTATTCGTGATGACATCTAATTTAACAATTAACTGGAATATTATCCCCTGTGTATTAGTGATTACATCTAATTTAACAATTAACTGGAATATTATCACCTGTGTATTAGTGATGACATCTAATTTAACAATTTACTGGAATATTATCACCTGTGTATTAGTGATGACATCTAATTTAACAATTAACTGGAATATTATCACCTGTGTATTAGTGATGACATCTAATTTAACAATTAACTGGAATATTATCACCTGTGTATCAGTGATGACATATAATTTAACAATTAACTGGAATATTATCCCCTGTGTATTAGTGATGACATCTAATAGAACAATTAATTGGAATATTTTTACCTGTGTATTAGTGATGACATCTAATTTAACAATTAACTGGAATATTATCACCTGTGTATTAGTGATGACATCTAATTTAGCAATTAACTGGAATATTATCACCTGTGTATTAGTGATGACATCTAATTTAACAATTAACTGGAATATTATCACCTGTGTATTAGTGATGACATCTAATTTAACAATTAACTGGAATATTATCACCTGTGTATTCGTGATGACATCTAATTTAACAATTAACTGGAATATTATCACCTGTGTATTAGTGATGATATCTAATTTAACAATTAACCGGAATATTATCACCTGCGTATTCGTGATGACATCTAATTTAACAATTAACTGGAATATTATCCCCTGTGTATAAGTGATGACATCTAATTTAACAATTAACTGGAATATTATCAACTGTGTATTAGTGATGACATCTAACTTAACAATTAACTGGAATATTATCACCTGTGTATTAGTGATGACATCTAATTTAACAATTAACTGGAATATTATCCCCTGTGTATTAGTGATGACATCTAATTTAACAATTAACTGGAATATTATCCCCTGTGTATTAGTGATGACATCTAATTTAACAATTAACTGGAATATTATCACCTGTGTATTAGTGATGATATCTAATTTAACAATTAACTGGAATATTATCACCTGTGTATTAGTGATGATATCTAATTTAACAATTAACTGGAATATTATCCCCTGTGTATTAGTGATGACATCTAATTTAACAATTAACTGGAATATTATCCCCTGTGTATTAGTGATGACATCTAATTTAACAATTAACTGGAATATTATCACCTGTGTATTAGTGATGATATCTAATTTAACAATTAACTGGAATATTATCACCTGTGTATTAGTGATGATATCTAATTTAACAATTAACTGGAATATTATCCCCTGTATATTAGTGATTACATCTAATTTAACAATTAACTGGAATATTATCACCTGTGTATTAGTGATGACATCTAATTTAACAATTTACTGGAATATTATAACCTGTGTATTAGTGATGACATCTAATTTAACAATTAACTGGAATATTATCAACTGTGTATAAGTGATGACATCTAATTTAACAATTAACTGGAATATTATCACCTGTGTATCAGTGATGACATCTAATTTAACAATTAACTGGAATATTATCACCTGTGTATTAGTGATGACATCTAATTTAACAATTAACTGGAATATTATCACCTGTGTATTAGTGATGATATCTAATTTAACAATTAACTGGAATATTATCACCTGCGTATTCGTGATGACATCTAATTTAACAATTAACTGGAATATTATCCCCTGTATATTAGTGATTACATCTAATTTAACAATTAACTGGAATATTATCCCCTGTGTATTAGTGATGACATCTAATTTAACAATTTACTGGAATATTATCACCTGTGTATTAGTGATGACATCTAATTTAACAATTAACTGGAATATTATCACCTGTGTATAAGTGATGACATCTAATTTAACAATTAACTGGAATATTATCACCTGTGTATCAGTGATGACATCTAATTTAACAATTAACTGGAATATTATCACCTGTGTATTAGTGATGACATCTAATTTAACAATTAACTGGAATATTATCACCTGTGTATTAGTGATGACATCTAATTTAGCAATTAACTGGAATATTATCACCTGTGTATTAGTGATGACATCTAATTTAACAATTAACTGGAATAATATCCCCTGTGTATTAGTGATGACATCTAATTTAACAATTAACTGGAATATTATCACCTGTGTATTAGTGATGACATCTAATTTAACAATTAATTGGAATATTATCACCTGTGTATTAGTGATGATATCTAATTTAACAATTAACCGGAATATTATCACCTGCGTATTCGTGATGACATCTAATTTAACAATTAACTGGAATATTATCCCCTGTGTATTAGTGATGACATCTAATTTAACAATTAACTGGAATATTATCACCTGTGTATTCGTGATGACATCTAATTTAACAATTAACTGGAATATTATCACCTGTGTATTAGTGATGACATCTAATTTAACAATTAACTGGAATATTATCACCTGTGTATCAGTGATGACATATAATTTAACAATTAACTGGAATATTATCCCCTGTGTATTAGTGATGACATCTAATAGAACAATTAATTGGAATATTTTTACCTGTGTATTAGTGATGACATCTAATTTAACAATTAACTGGAATATTATCACCTGTGTATTAGTGATGACATCTAATTTAGCAATTAACTGGAATATTATCACCTGTGTATTAGTGATGACATCTAATTTAACAATTAACTGGAATATTATCACCTGTGTATTAGTGATGACATCTAATTTAACAATTAACTGGAATATTATCACCTGTGTATTCGTGATGACATCTAATTTAACAATTAACTGGAATATTATCACCTGTGTGTTAGTGATGATGTCTAATTTAACAATTAACTGGAATATTATCACCTGCGTATTCGTGATGACATCTAATTTAACAATTAACTGGAATATTATCCCCTGTGTATTAGTGATTACATCTAATTTAACAATTAACTGGAATATTATCACCTGTGTATTAGTGATGACATCTAATTTAACAATTTACTGGAATATTATCACCTGTGTATTAGTGATGACATCTAATTTAACAATTAACTGGAATATTATCACCTGTGTATTAGTGATGACATCTAATTTAACAATTAACTGGAATATTATCACCTGTGTATCAGTGATGACATATAATTTAACAATTAACTGGAATATTATCCCCTGTGTATTAGTGATGACATCTAATAGAACAATTAATTGGAATATTTTTACCTGTGTATTAGTGATGACATCTAATTTAACAATTAACTGGAATATTATCACCTGTGTATTAGTGATGACATCTAATTTAGCAATTAACTGGAATATTATCACCTGTGTATTAGTGATGACATCTAATTTAACAATTAACTGGAATATTATCACCTGTGTATTAGTGATGACATCTAATTTAACAATTAACTGGAATATTATCACCTGTGTATTCGTGATGACATCTAATTTAACAATTAACTGGAATATTATCACCTGTGTATTAGTGATGATATCTAATTTAACAATTAACCGGAATATTATCACCTGCGTATTCGTGATGACATCTAATTTAACAATTAACTGGAATATTATCCCCTGTGTATAAGTGATGACATCTAATTTAACAATTAACTGGAATATTATCAACTGTGTATTAGTGATGACATCTAACTTAACAATTAACTGGAATATTATCACCTGTGTATTAGTGATGACATCTAATTTAACAATTAACTGGAATATTATCCCCTGTGTATTAGTGATGACATCTAATTTAACAATTAACTGGAATATTATCCCCTGTGTATTAGTGATGACATCTAATTTAACAATTAACTGGAATATTATCACCTGTGTATTAGTGATGATATCTAATTTAACAATTAACTGGAATATTATCACCTGTGTATTAGTGATGATATCTAATTTAACAATTAACTGGAATATTATCCCCTGTGTATTAGTGATGACATCTAATTTAACAATTAACTGGAATATTATCCCCTGTGTATTAGTGATGACATCTAATTTAACAATTAACTGGAATATTATCACCTGTGTATTAGTGATGATATCTAATTTAACAATTAACTGGAATATTATCACCTGTGTATTAGTGATGATATCTAATTTAACAATTAACTGGAATATTATCCCCTGTATATTAGTGATTACATCTAATTTAACAATTAACTGGAATATTATCACCTGTGTATTAGTGATGACATCTAATTTAACAATTTACTGGAATATTATAACCTGTGTATTAGTGATGACATCTAATTTAACAATTAACTGGAATATTATCAACTGTGTATAAGTGATGACATCTAATTTAACAATTAACTGGAATATTATCACCTGTGTATCAGTGATGACATCTAATTTAACAATTAACTGGAATATTATCACCTGTGTATTAGTGATGACATCTAATTTAACAATTAACTGGAATATTATCACCTGTGTATTAGTGATGATATCTAATTTAACAATTAACTGGAATATTATCACCTGCGTATTCGTGATGACATCTAATTTAACAATTAACTGGAATATTATCCCCTGTATATTAGTGATTACATCTAATTTAACAATTAACTGGAATATTATCCCCTGTGTATTAGTGATGACATCTAATTTAACAATTTACTGGAATATTATCACCTGTGTATTAGTGATGACATCTAATTTAACAATTAACTGGAATATTATCACCTGTGTATAAGTGATGACATCTAATTTAACAATTAACTGGAATATTATCACCTGTGTATCAGTGATGACATCTAATTTAACAATTAACTGGAATATTATCACCTGTGTATTAGTGATGACATCTAATTTAACAATTAACTGGAATATTATCACCTGTGTATTAGTGATGACATCTAATTTAGCAATTAACTGGAATATTATCACCTGTGTATTAGTGATGACATCTAATTTAACAATTAACTGGAATAATATCCCCTGTGTATTAGTGATGACATCTAATTTAACAATTAACTGGAATATTATCACCTGTGTATTAGTGATGACATCTAATTTAACAATTAATTGGAATATTATCACCTGTGTATTAGTGATGATATCTAATTTAACAATTAACCGGAATATTATCACCTGCGTATTCGTGATGACATCTAATTTAACAATTAACTGGAATATTATCCCCTGTGTATTAGTGATGACATCTAATTTAACAATTAACTGGAATATTATCACCTGTGTATTAGTGATGACATCTAATTTAACAATTAACTGGAATATTATCACCTGTGTATTAGTGATGATATCTAATTTAACAATTAACCGGAATATTATCACCTGCGTATTCGTGATGACATCTAATTTAACAATTAACTGGAATATTATCCCCTGTGTATTAGTGATTACATCTAATTTAACAATTAACTGGAATATTATCACCTGTGTATTAGTGATGACATCTAATTTAACAATTTACTGGAATATTATCACCTGTGTATTAGTGATGACATCTAATTTAACAATTAACTGGAATATTATCCCCTGTGTATTAGTGATGACATCTAATTTAACAATTAACTGGAATATTATCACCTGTGTATCAGTGATGACATCTAATTTAACAATTAACTGGAATATTATCCCCTGTGTATCAGTGATGACATCTAATTGAACAATTAACTGGAATATTATCACCTGTGTATTAGTGATGACATCTAATTTAACAATTAACTGGAATATTATCACCTGTGTATTAGTGATGACATCTAATTTAGCAATTAACTGGAATATTATCACCTGTGTATTAGTGATGACATCTAATTTAACAATTAACTGGAATATTATCCCCGGTGTATTAGTGATGACATCTAATTTAACAATTAACTGGAATCTTATCACATGTGTATTAGTGATGACATCTAATTTAACAATTAACTGGAATATTATCACCTGTGTATTAGTGATGATATCTAATTTAACAATTAACCGGAATATTATCACCTGCGTATTCGTGATGACATCTAATTTAACAATTAACTGGAATATTATCACCTGTGTATTAGTGATGATATCTAATTTAACTATTAACTGGAATATTATCACCTGTGTATTAGTGATGATATCTAATTTAACAATTCACTGGAATAGTATCATCTGTGTATTACTGATGACATCTAATTTAACAATTAACTGGAATATTATCCTCTGTGTATTAGTGATGACATCTAATTTAACAATTAACTGGAATATTATCCCCTGTGTATTAGTGAGGACATCTAATTTAACAATTAATTGGAATATTATCCCCTGTGTATTAGTGATGACATCTAATTTAACAATTAACTGGAATATTATCCCCTGTGTGTTCGTGATGACATCTAATTTAACAATTAACTGGAATATTATCAACGGTGTATTAGTGATGACATCTAATTTAACAATTAAATGGAATATATTCCCCTGTGTATTAGTGATGACATCTAATTTAACAATTAACTGGAATATTATCACCTGTGTATTAGTGATGACATCTAATTTAACAATTAACTGGAATATTATCACCTGTGTATTAGTGATGATATCTAATTTAACAATTAACCGGAATATTATCACCTGCGTATTCGTGATGACATCTAATTTAACAATTAACTGGAATATTATCCCCTGTGTATTAGTGATTACATCTAATTTAACAATTAACTGGAATATTATCACCTGTGTATTAGTGATGACATCTAATTTAACAATTAACTGGAATATTATCCCCTGTGTGTTCGTGATGACATCTAATTTAACAATTAACTGGAATATTATCAACGGTGTATTAGTGATGACATCTAATTTAACAATTAACTGGAATATTATCCCCTGTGTATTAGTGATGACATCTAATTAAACAATTAACTGGAATATTATCCCCTGTGTATTAGTGATGACATCGAATTTAACAATTAACTGGAATATTATCCCCTGTGTATTAGTGATGACATTTAATTTAACAATTAACTGGAATATTATCCCCTGTGTATTAGTGATGATATCTAATTTAACAATTAAGTGGAATATTATCACCTGTGTATTAGTGATGACATCTAATTTAGCAATTAACTGGAATATTATCACCTGTGTATTGGTGATGACATCTAATTTAACAATTAACTGGAATAGTATAATCTGTCTATTACTGATGACATCTAATTTAACAATTAACTGGAATATTATCCCCTGTGTATTAGTGATGACATCTAATTTAACAATTTACTGGAATATTATCACCTGTGTATTAGTGATGACATCTAATTTAACAATTAACTGGAATATTCTCCCCTGTGTATTAGTGATGACATCTAATTTAACAACTAACTGGAATATTATCCCCTGTGTATTAGTGATGACATCTAATTTAACAATTAACTGGAATATTATCACCTGTGTATTAGTGATGATATCTAATTTAACAATTAACTGGAATATTATCACCTGTGTATTAGTGATGATATCTAATTTAACAATTCACTGGAATAGTATCATCTTTGTATTACTGATGACATCTAATTTAACAATTAACTGGAATATTATCCCCTGTGTATTAGTGATGACATCTAATTTAACAATTAACTGGAATATTATCCCCTGTGTATTAGTGAGGACATCTAATTTAACAATTAATTGGAATATTATCCCCTGTGTATTAGTGATGACATCTAATTTAACAATTAACTGGAATATTATCCCCTGTGTGTTCGTGATGACATCTAATTTAACAATTAACTGGAATATTATCAACGGTGTATTAGTGATGACATCCAATTTAACAATTAACTGGAATATTATCCCCTGTGTATTAGTGATGATATCTAATTTAACAATTAACTGGAATATTATCCCCTGTGTATTAGTGATGACATCGAATTTAACAATTAACTGGAATATTATCCCCTGTGTATTAGTGATGACATCTAATTTAACAATTAACTGGAATATTATCCCCTGTGTATTAGTGATGATATCTAATTTAACAATTAAGTGGAATATTATCACCTGTGTATTAGTGATGACATCTAATTTAACAATTAACTGGAATACATTCCCCTGTGTATTAGTGATGACATCTAATTTAACAATTAACTGGAATATTATCACCTGTGTATTAGTGATGACATCTAATTTAGCAATTAACTGGAATATTATCACCTGTGTTTTGGTGATGACATCTAATTTAACAATTAACTGGAATAGTATCATCTGTCTATTACTGATGACATCTAATTTAACAATTAACTGGAATATTATCCCCTGTGTATTAGTGATGACATCTAATTTAACAATTTACTGGAATATTATCACCTGTGTATTAGTGATGACATCTAATTTAGCAATTAACTGGAATATTATCACCTGTGTATTAGTGATGACATCTAATTTAACAATTAACTGGAATATTATCCCCGGTGTATTAGTGATGACATCTAATTTAACAATTAACTGGAATCTTATCACATGTGTATTAGTGATGACATCTAATTTAACAATTAACTGGAATATTATCACCTGTGTATTAGTGATGATATCTAATTTAACAATTAACCGGAATATTATCACCTGCGTATTCGTGATGACATCTAATTTAACAATTAACTGGAATATTATCACCTGTGTATTAGTGATGATATCTAATTTAACTATTAACTGGAATATTATCACCTGTGTATTAGTGATGATATCTAATTTAACAATTCACTGGAATAGTATCATCTGTGTATTACTGATGACATCTAATTTAACAATTAACTGGAATATTATCCTCTGTGTATTAGTGATGACATCTAATTTAACAATTAACTGGAATATTATCCCCTGTGTATTAGTGAGGACATCTAATTTAACAATTAATTGGAATATTATCCCCTGTGTATTAGTGATGACATCTAATTTAACAATTAACTGGAATATTATCCCCTGTGTGTTCGTGATGACATCTAATTTAACAATTAACTGGAATATTATCAACGGTGTATTAGTGATGACATCTAATTTAACAATTAAATGGAATATATTCCCCTGTGTATTAGTGATGACATCTAATTTAACAATTAACTGGAATATTATCACCTGTGTATTAGTGATGACATCTAATTTAACAATTAACTGGAATATTATCACCTGTGTATTAGTGATGATATCTAATTTAACAATTAACCGGAATATTATCACCTGCGTATTCGTGATGACATCTAATTTAACAATTAACTGGAATATTATCCCCTGTGTATTAGTGATTACATCTAATTTAACAATTAACTGGAATATTATCACCTGTGTATTAGTGATGACATCTAATTTAACAATTAACTGGAATATTATCCCCTGTGTGTTCGTGATGACATCTAATTTAACAATTAACTGGAATATTATCAACGGTGTATTAGTGATGACATCTAATTTAACAATTAACTGGAATATTATCCCCTGTGTATTAGTGATGACATCTAATTAAACAATTAACTGGAATATTATCCCCTGTGTATTAGTGATGACATCGAATTTAACAATTAACTGGAATATTATCCCCTGTGTATTAGTGATGACATTTAATTTAACAATTAACTGGAATATTATCCCCTGTGTATTAGTGATGATATCTAATTTAACAATTAAGTGGAATATTATCACCTGTGTATTAGTGATGACATCTAATTTAGCAATTAACTGGAATATTATCACCTGTGTATTGGTGATGACATCTAATTTAACAATTAACTGGAATAGTATAATCTGTCTATTACTGATGACATCTAATTTAACAATTAACTGGAATATTATCCCCTGTGTATTAGTGATGACATCTAATTTAACAATTTACTGGAATATTATCACCTGTGTATTAGTGATGACATCTAATTTAACAATTAACTGGAATATTCTCCCCTGTGTATTAGTGATGACATCTAATTTAACAACTAACTGGAATATTATCCCCTGTGTATTAGTGATGACATCTAATTTAACAATTAACTGGAATATTATCACCTGTGTATTAGTGATGATATCTAATTTAACAATTAACTGGAATATTATCACCTGTGTATTAGTGATGATATCTAATTTAACAATTCACTGGAATAGTATCATCTTTGTATTACTGATGACATCTAATTTAACAATTAACTGGAATATTATCCCCTGTGTATTAGTGATGACATCTAATTTAACAATTAACTGGAATATTATCCCCTGTGTATTAGTGAGGACATCTAATTTAACAATTAATTGGAATATTATCCCCTGTGTATTAGTGATGACATCTAATTTAACAATTAACTGGAATATTATCCCCTGTGTGTTCGTGATGACATCTAATTTAACAATTAACTGGAATATTATCAACGGTGTATTAGTGATGACATCCAATTTAACAATTAACTGGAATATTATCCCCTGTGTATTAGTGATGATATCTAATTTAACAATTAACTGGAATATTATCCCCTGTGTATTAGTGATGACATCGAATTTAACAATTAACTGGAATATTATCCCCTGTGTATTAGTGATGACATCTAATTTAACAATTAACTGGAATATTATCCCCTGTGTATTAGTGATGATATCTAATTTAACAATTAAGTGGAATATTATCACCTGTGTATTAGTGATGACATCTAATTTAACAATTAACTGGAATACATTCCCCTGTGTATTAGTGATGACATCTAATTTAACAATTAACTGGAATATTATCACCTGTGTATTAGTGATGACATCTAATTTAGCAATTAACTGGAATATTATCACCTGTGTTTTGGTGATGACATCTAATTTAACAATTAACTGGAATAGTATCATCTGTCTATTACTGATGACATCTAATTTAACAATTAACTGGAATATTATCCCCTGTGTATTAGTGATGACATCTAATTTAACAATTTACTGGAATATTATCACCTGTGTATTAGTGATGACATCTAATTTAACAATTAACTGGAATATTATCCCCTGTGTATTAGTGATTACATCTAATTTAACAATTAACTGGAATATTATCACCTGTGTATCAGTGATGACATCTAATTTAACAATTTACTGGAATATTATCACCTGTGTATCAGTGATGACATCTAATTTAACAATTTACTGGAATATTATCACCTGTGTATTAGTGATGACATCTAATTTAACAATTAACTGGAATATTATCACCTGTGTATTAGTGATGACATCTAATTTAACAATTAACTGGAATATTATCACCTGTGTATCAGTGATGACATATAATTTAACAATTAACTGGAATATTATCCCCTGTGTATCAGTAATGACATCTAATTGAACAATTAATTGGAATATTATCACCTGTGTATTAGTGATGACATCTAATTTAACAATTAACTGGAATATTATCACCTGTGTATTAGTGATGACATCTAATTTAGCAATTAACTGGAATATTATCACCTGTGTATTAGTGATGACATCTAATTTAACAATTAACTGGAATATTATCACCTGTGTATTAGTGATGACATCTAATTTAACAATTAACTGGAATATTATCACCTGTGTATTAGTGATGACATCTAATTTAACAATTAACTGGAATATTATCACCTGTGTATTAGTGATGATATCTAATTTAACAATTAACCGGAATATTATCACCTGCGTATTCGTGATGACATCTAATTTAACAATTAACTGGAATATTATCCCCTGTGTATAAGTGATGACATCTAATTTAACTATTAACTGGAATATTACCACCTGTGTATTAGTGATGACATCTAATTTAACAATTAACTGGAATATTATCACCTGTGTATTAGTGATGACATCTAATTTAACAATTAACTGGAATATTATCCCCTGTGTATTAGTGATGACATCTAATTTAACAATTAACTGGAATATTATCCCCTGTGTATTAGTGATGATATCTAATTTAACAATTAACTGGAATATTATCCCCTGTGTATTAGTGATGACATCTAATTTAACAATTAACTGGAATATTATCCCCTGTGTATTAGTGATGACATCTAATTGAACAATTAACTGGAATATTATCACCTGTGTATTAGTGATGATATCTAATTTAACAATTAACTGGAATATTATCACCTGTGTATTCGTGATGATATCTAATTTAACAATTAACCGGAAAATAATCACTTGCGTATTCGTGATGACATCTAATTTAACAATTAACTGGAATATTATCCCCTGTGTATTAGTGATGATATCTAATTTAACAATTAACTGGAATATTATCACCTGTGTATTAGTGATGATATCTAATTTAACAATTAACTGGAATATTATCCCCTGTGTATTAGTGATGACATCTAATTTAACAATTAACTGGAATATTATCCCCTGTGTATTAGTGAGGACATCTAATTTAACAATTAATTGGAATATTATCCCTGTGTATTAGTGATGACATCTAATTTAACAATTAACTGGAATATTATCCCCTGTGTGTTCGTGATGCCATCTAATTTAACAATTAACCGGAATATTATCAAAGGTGTATTAGTGATGACATCTAATTTAACAATTAACTGGAATATTATCCCCTGTGTATTAGTGATGATATCTAATTTAACAATTAACTGGAATATTATCCCCTGTGTATTAGTGATGACATCGAATTTAACAATTAACTGGAATATTATACCCTGTGTATTAGTGATGACATCTAATTTAACAATTAACGGGAATATTATCCCCTGTGTATTAGTGATGATATCTAATTTAACAATTAAGTGGAATATTATCACCTGTGTATTAGTGATGACATCTAATTTAACAATTAACTGGAATATTATCACCTGTGTATTAGTGATGACATCTAATTTAGCAATTAACAGGAATATTATCACCTGTGTATTGGTGATGACATCTAATTTAACAATTAACTGGAATAGTATCATCTGTCTATTACTGATGACATCTAATTTAACAATTAACTGGAATATTATCCCCTGTGTATTAGTGATGACATCTAATTTAACAATTTACTGGAATATTATCACCTGTGTATTAGTGATGACATCTAATTTAACAATTAACTGGAATATTATCCCCTGTGTATTAGTGATGACATCTAATTTAACAATTAACTGGAATATTATCCCCTGTGTATTAGTGATGACATCTAATTTAACAATTAACTGGAATATTATCACCTGTGTATTAGTGATGATATCTAATTTAACAATTAACTGGAATAATATCACCTGTGTATTAGTGATGATATCTAATTTAACAATTCACTGGAATAGTATCATCTGTGTATGACTGATGACATCTAATTTAACAATTAACTGGAATATTATCCCCTGTGTATTAGTGATGACATCTAATTTAACAATTAACTGGAATATTATCCCCTGCGTATTAGTGAGGACATCTAATTTAACAATTAATTGGAATATTATCCCCTGTGTATTTGTGATGACATCTAATTTAACAATTAACTGGAATATTATCCCCTGTGTGTTCGTGATGACATCTAATTTAACAATTAACTGGAATATTATCAACGGTGTATTAGTGATGACATCTAATTTAACAATTAACTGGAATATTATCCCCTGTGTATTAGTGATGATATCTAATTTAACAATTAACTGGAATATTATCCCCTGTGTATTAGTGACGACATCTAATTTAACAATTAACTGGAATATTATCCCCTGTGTATTAGTGATGATATCTAATTTAACAATTACGTGGAATATTATCACCTGTGTATTAGTGATGACATCTAATTTAACAATTAACTGGAATACATTCCCCTGTGTATTAGTGATGACATCTAATTTAACAATTAACTGGAATATTATCACCTGTGTATTAGTGATGACATCTAATTTAGCAATTAACTGGAATATTATCACCTGTGTATTGGTGATGACATCTAATTTAACAATTAACTGGAATAGTATCATCTGTCTATTACTGATGACATCTAATTTAACAATTAACTGGAATATTATCCCCTGTGTATTAGTGATGACATCTAATTTAACAATTTACTGGAATATTATTACCTGTGTATTAGTGATGACATCTAATTTAACAATTAACTGGAATATTATCCCCTGTGTATTAGTGATTACATCTAATTTAACAATTAACTGGAATATTATCACCTGTGTATTAGTGATGACATCTAATTTAACAATTTACTGGAATATTATCACCTGTGTATTAGTGATGACATCTAATTTAACAATTAACTGGAATATTATCACCTGTGTATCAGTGATGACATCTAATTTAACAATTAACTGGAATATTATCACCTGTGTATCAGTGATGACATATAATTTAACAATTAACTGGAATATTATCCCCTGTGTATCAGTGATGACATCTAATTGAACAATTAATTGGAATATTATCACCTGTGTATTAGTGATGACATCTAATTTAACAATTAACTGGAATATTATCACCTGTGTATTAGTGATGACATCTAATTTAGCAATTAACTGGAATATTATCACCTGTGTATTAGTGATGACATCTAATTTAACAATTAACTGGAATATTATCACCTGTGTATTAGTGATGATATCTAATTTAACAATTAAGTGGAATATTATCACCTGTGTATTAGTGATGACATCTAATTTAACAATTAACTGGAATACATTACCCTGTGTATTAGTGATGACATCTAATTTAACAATTAACTGGAATATTATCACCTGTGTATTAGTGATGACATCTAATTTAACAATTAACTGGAATATTATCCCCTGTGTATTAGTGATGACATCTATTTTAACAATTAACTGGAATATTATCCCCTGTGTATTAGTGATGATATCTAATTTAACAATTAACTGGAATATTATCCCCTGTGTATTAGTGATGACATCTAATTTAACAATTAACTGGAATATTATCCCCTGTGTATTAGTGATGACATCTAATTGAACAATTAACTGGAATATTATCACCTGTGTATTAGTGATGATATCTAATTTAACAATTAACTGGAATATTATCACCTGTGTATTAGTGATGATATCTAATTTAACAATTAACCGGAATATTATCACATGCGTATTCGTGATGACATCTAATTTAACAATTAACTGGAATATTATCACCTGTGTATTAGTGATGATATCTAATTTAACAATTAACTGGAATATTATCACCTGTGTATTAGTGATGATATCTAATTTAACAATTAACTGGAATATTATCCCCTGTGTATTAGTGATGACATCTAATTTAACAATTAACTGGAATATTATCCCCTGTGTATTAGTGATGACATCTAATTGAACAATTAACTGGAATATTATCACCTGTGTATTAGTGATGATATCTAATTTAACAATTAACCGGAATATTATCACATGCGTATTCGTGATGACATCTAATTTAACAATTAACTGGAATATTATCCCCTGTGTATTAGTGATGACATCTAATTTAACAATTAACTGGAATATTATCACCTGTGTATTAGTGATGACATCTAATTTAACAATTAACTGGAATATTATCACCTGTGTATTAGTGATGACATCTAATTTAACAATTAACTGGAATATTATCCCCTGTGTATTAGTGATGACATCTAATTTAACAATTAACTGGAATATTATCACCTGTGTATTCGTGATGACATCTAATTTAACAATTAACTGGAATATTATCACCTGTGTATTAGTGATGATATCTAATTTAACAATTAACCGGAATATTATCACCTGCGTATTCGTGATGACATCTAATTTAACAATTAACTGGAATATTATCCCCTGTGTATTAGTGATTACATCTAATTTAACAATTAACTGGAATATTATCACCTGTGTATTAGTGATGACATCTAATTTAACAATTTACTGGAATATTATCACCTGTGTATTAGTGATGACATCTAATTTAACAATTAACTGGAATATTATCACCTGTGTATAAGTGATGACATCTAATTTAACAATTAACTGGAATATTATCACCTGTGTATCAGTGATGACATCTAATTTAACAATTAACTGGAATATTATCCCCTGTGTATCAGTGATGACATCTAATTGAACAATTAACTGGAATATTATCACCTGAGCATTAGTGATGACATCTAATTTAACAATTAACTGGAATATTATCACCTGTGTATTAGTGATGACATCTAATTTAGCAATTAACTGGAATATTATCACCTCTGTATTAGTGATGACATCTAATTTAACAATTAACTGGAATATTATCACCTGTGTATTAGTGATGACATCTAATTTAACAATTAACTGGAATATTATCACCTGTGTATTAGTGATGATATCTAATTTAACAATTAACCGGAATATTATCACCTGCGTATTCGTGATGACATCTAATTTAACAATTAACTGGAATATTATCCCCTGTGTATTAGTGATGACATCTAATTTAACAATTAACTGGAATATTATCACCTGTGTATTAGTGATGACATCTAATTTAACAATTAACTGGAATATTATCACCTGTGTATTAGTGATGATATCTAATTTAACAATTAACCGGAATATTATCACCTGCGTATTCGTGATGACATCTAATTTAACAATTAACTGGAATATTATCCCCTGTGTATTAGTGATTACATCTAATTTAACAATTAACTGGAATATTATCACCTGTGTATTAGTGATGACATCTAATTTAACAATTTACTGGAATATTATCACCTGTGTATTAGTGATGAAATCTAATTTAACAATTAACTGGAATATTATCCCCTGTGTATCAGTGATGACATCTAATTTAACAATTAACTGGAATATTATCCCTTGTGTATCAGTGATGACATCTAATTGAACAATTAACTGGAATATTATCACCTGTGTATTAGTGATGACATCTAATTTAACAATTAACTGGAATATTATCACTTGTGTATTAGTGATGACATCTAATTTAGCAATTAACTGTAATATTATCACCTGTGTATTAGTGATGACATCTAATTTAACAATTAACTGGAATATTATCCCCTGTGTATTAGTGATGACATCTAATTTAACAATTAACTGGAATATTATCACCTGTGTATTAGTGATGACATCTAATTTAACAATTAACTGGAATATTATCACCTGTGTATTAGTGATGATATCTAATTTAACAATTAACCGGAATATTATCACCTGCGTATTCGTGATGACATCTAATTTAACAATTAACTGGAATATTATCCCCTGCGTATTAGTGATGACATCTAATTTAACAATTAACTGGAATATTATCCCCTGTGTATTAGAGATGACATCTAATTTAACAATTAACTGGAATATTATCCCCTGTGCATTAGTGATGACATCTAATTTAACAATTAACTGGAATATTATCACCTGTGCATTAGTGATGATATCTAATTTAACAATTAACTGGAATATTATCACCTGTGTATTAGTGATGATATCTAATTTAACAATTCACTGGAATATTATCCCCTGTGTATTGGTGATGACATCTAATTTAACAATTAACTGGAATAGTATCATCTGTGTATTACTGATGACATCTAATTTAACAATTAACTGGAATATTATCCCCTGTGTATTAGTGATGACATCTAATTTAACAATTAACTGGAATATTATCCCCTGTGTATTAGTGAGGACATCTAATTTAACAATTAATTGGAATATTATCCCCTGTGTATTAGTGATGACATCTAATTTAACAATTAACTGGAATATTATCCCCTGTGTGTTCGTGATGACATCTAATTTAACAATTAACTGGAATATTATCAACGGTGTATTAGTGATGACATCTAATTTAACAATTAACTGGAATATTATCCCCTGTGTATTAGTGATGATATCTAATTTAACAATTAACTGGAATATTATCCCCTGTGTATTAGTGATGACATCGAATTTAACAATTAACTGGAATATTATCCCCTGTGTATTAGTGATGACATCTAATTTAACAATTAACTGGAATATTATCCCCTGTGTATTAGTGATGATATCTAATTTAACAATTAACTGGAATATTATCACCTGTGTATTAGTGATGACATCTAATTTAACAATTAACTGGAATATTATCACCTGTGTATTAGTGATGACATCTAATTTAGCAATTAACTGGAATATTATCACCTGTGTATTAGTGATGACATCTAATTTAACAATTAACTGGAATATTATCACCTGTGTATTAGTGATGACATCTAATTTAACAATTAACTGGAATATTAACACCTGTGTATTAGTGATGACATCTAATTTAACAATTAACTGGAATATTATCCCCTGTGTATTAGTGATGACATCTAATTTAACAATTAACTGGAATATTATCACCTGTGTATTAGTGATGACATCTAATTTAACAATTAACTGGAATATTAACACCTGTGTATTAGTGATGACATCTAATTTAACAATTAACTGGAATATTATCCCCTGTGTATTAGTGATGACATCTAATTTAACAATTAACTGGAATATTATCCCCTGTGTATTAGTGATGACATCTAATTTAACAATTAACTGGAATATTATCACCTGTGTATTAGTGATGATATCTAATTTAACAATTAACTGGAATATTATCACCTGTGCATTAGTGATTATATCTAATTTAACAATTAACTGGAATATTATCACCTGTGTATTAGTGATGATATCTAATTTAACAATTCACTGGAATATTATCCCCTGTGTATTGGTGATGACATCTAATTTAACAATTAACTGGAATAGTATCATCTGTGTATTACTGATGACATCTAATTTAACAATTAACTGGAATATTATCCCCTGTGTATTAGTGATGACATCTAATTTAACAATTAACTGGAATATTATCCCCTGTGTATTAGTGAGGACATCTAATTTAACAATTAATTGGAATATTATCCCCTGTGTATTAGTGATGACATCTAATTTAACAATTAACTGGAATATTATCCCCTGTGTGTTCGTGATGACATCTAATTTAACAATTAACTGGAATATTATCAACGGTGTATCAGTGATGACATCTAATTTAACAATTAACTGGAATATTATCCCCTGTGTATTAGTGATGATATCTAATTTAACAATTAATTGGAATATTATCCCCTGTGTATTAGTGATGACATCTAATTTAACAATTAACTGGAATATTATCCCCTGTGTGTTCGTGATGACATCTAATTTAACAATTAACTGGAATATTATCAACGGTGTATCAGTGATGACATCTAATTTAACAATTAACTGGAATATTATCCCCTGTGTATTAGTGATGATATCTAATTTAACAATTAACTGGAATATTATCCCCTGTGTATTAGTGATGACATCGAATTTAACAATTAACTGGAATATTACCCCCTGTGTATTAGTGATGACATCTAATTTAACAATTAACTGGAATATTATCCCCTGTGTATTAGTGATGATATCTAATTTAACAATTAACTGGAATATTATCACCTGTGTATTAGTGATGACATCTAATTTAACAATTAACTGGAATATATTCCCCTGTGTATTAGTGATGATATCTAATTTAACAATTAACTGGAATATTATCACCTGTGTATTAGTGATGACATCTAATTTAACAATTAACTGGAATATATTCCCCTGTGTATTAGTGATGATATCTAATTTAACAATTAACTGGAATATTATCACCTGTGTATTAGTGATGACATCTAATTTAACAATTAACTGGAATATTATCACCTGTGTATTAGTGATGACATCTAATTTAGCAATTAACTGGAATATTATCACCTGTGTATTAGTGATGACATCTAATTTAACAATTAACTGGAATATTATCACCTGTGTATTAGTGATGACATCTAATTTAACAATTAACTGGAATATTAACACCTGTGTATTAGTGATGACATCTAATTTAACAATTAACTGGAATATTATCCCCTGTGTATTAGTGATGACATCTAATTTAACAATTAACTGGAATATTATCCCCTGTGTATTAGTGATGACATCTAATTTAACAATTAACTGGAATATTATCACCTGTGTATTCGTGATGATATCTAATTTAACAATTAACTGGAATATTATCACCTGTGTATTAGTGATGATGTCTAATTTAACAATTCACTGGAATATTATCACCTGTGTATTGGTGATGACATCTAATTTAACAATTAACTGGAATAGTATCATCTGTGTATTACTGATGACATCTAATTTAACAATGAACTGGAATAGTATCATCTGTGTATTACTGATGACATCTAATTTAACAATTAACTGGAATAGTATCATCTGTGTATTACTGATGACATCTAATTTAACAATTAACTCGAATATTATCCCCTGTGTATTAGTGATGACATCTAATTTAACAATTAACTGGAATATTATCCCCTGGGTATTAGTGAGGACATGTAATTAAACAATTAATTGGAATATTATCCCCTGTGTATTAGTGATGACATCTAATTTAACAATTAACTGGAATATTATCCCCTGTGTATTAGTGATGACATCTAATTTAACAATTAACTGGAATATTATCCCCTGTGTATTCGTGATGACATCTAATTAAACAATTAACTGGAATATTATCCCCTGTGTATTAGTGATGACATCTAATTTAACAATTAACTGGAATATTATCCCCTGTGTATTAGTGATGACATCTAATTTAACAATTAACTGGAATATTATCACCTGTGTATTAGTGATGATATCTAATTTAACAATTAACTGGAATATTATCCCCTGTGTATCAGTGATGACATCTAATTTAACAATTAACTGGAATATTATCCCCTGTGTATTAGTGATGACATCTAATTTAACAATTAACTGGAATATTATCCCCTGTGTATTCGTGATGACATCTAATTAAACAATTAACTGGAATATTATCCCCTGTGTATTAGTGATGACATCTAATTTAACAATTAACTGGAATATTATCCCCTGTGTATTAGTGATGACATCTAATTTAACAATTAACTGGAATATTATCCCCTGGGTATTAGTGAGGACATCTAATTAAACAATTAATTGGAATATTATCCCCTTTGTATTAGTGATGACATCTGATTTAACAATTAACTGGAATATTATCCCCTGTGTGTTCGTGATGACATCTAATTTAACAATTAACTGGAATATTATCAACGGTGTATTAGTGATGACATCTAATTTAACAATTAACTGGAATATTATCCCCTGTGTATTAGTGATGATATCTAATTTAACAATTAACTGGAATATTATCCCCTGTGTATTAGTGATGACATCGAATTTAACAATTAACTGGAATATTATCCCCTGGGTATTAGTGAGGACATCTAATTAAACAATTAATTGGAATATTATCCCCTGTGTATTAGTGATGACATCTAATTGAACAATTAACTGGAATATTATCACCTGTGTATTCGTGATGACATCTAATTTAACAATTAACTGGAATATTATCCCCTGTGTATTAGTGATGACATCTAATTTAACAATTAACTGGAATATTATCCCCTGTGTATTAGTGATGACATCTAATTTAACAATTAACTGGAATATTATCCCCTGTGTATTAGTGATGACATCTAATTTAACAATTAACTGCAATATTATCACCTGTGTATTAGTGATGATATCTAATTTAACAATTAACTGGAATATTATCACCTGTGTATTAGTGATGATATCTAATTTAACAATTAACTGGAATATTATCACCTGTCTATTAGTGATGACATCTAATTTAACAATTAACTGGAATATTATCACCTGTGTATTAGTGATGACATCTAATTTAACAATTAACTGGAATATTATCACCTGTCTATTAGTGATGACATCTAATTTAACAATTAACTGGAATATTATCACCTGCGTATTAGTGATGACATCTAATGTAACAATTAACTGGAATATTATCACCTGTGTATTAGTGACGTTATCTAATTTAACAATTAACTGGAATATTATCACCTGTGTATTAGTGATGATATCTAATTTAACAATTAACTGGAATATTATCACCTGTCTATTAGTGATGACTTCTAATTTAACAATTAACCGGAATATTATCCCCTGTGTATTAGTGATGACATCTAATTTAACAATTAACTGGAATATTATCACCTGTGTATTTGTGATGTTATCTAATTTAACAATTAACTGGAATATTATCACCTGTGTATTAGTGATGATATCTAATTTAACAATTAACTGGAATATTATCCCCTATGTATTAGTGATGACATCTAATTTAACAATTAACTGGAATATTATCACCTGTGTATTAGTGATGATATCTAATTTAACAATTAACTGGAATATTATCACCTGTCTATTAGTGATGACATCTACTTTAACAATTAACCGGAATATTATCCCCTGTGTATTAGTGATGACATCTAATTTAACAATTAACTGGAATATTATCACCTGTGTATTTGTGATGTTATCTAATTTAACAATTAACTGGAATATTATCACCTGTGTATTAGTGATGATATCTAATTTAACAATTAACTGGAATATTATCCCCTGTGTATTAGTGATGACATCTAATTTAACAATTAACTGGAATATTATCACCTGTGTATTAGTGATGACATCTAATTTAACAATTAACTGGAATATTATCACCTGTGTATTAGTGATGACATCTAATTTAACAATTAACTGGAATATTATCACCTGTGTATTCGTGATGACATCTAATTTAACAATTAATTGGAATATTATCACCTGTGTATTAGTGATGACATCTAATTTAACAATTAACTGGAATATTATCACCTGTGTATTAGTGATGACATCTAATGTAACAATTAACTGGAATATTATCACCTGTGTATTAGTGATGACATCTAATTTAACAATTAACTGGAATATTATCCCCTGTGTATTAGTGATGATATCTAATTTCACAATTAACTGGAATATTATCACTTGTGTATTAGTGATGACATCTAATTTAACAATTAACCGGAATATTATCACCTGTGTATTCGTGATGACATCTAATTTAACAATTAACTGGAATATTATCATCTGTGTATTAGTGATGATATCTAATTTAACAATTAACTGGAATAAACTGGAATATTATCATCTGTGTATTAGTGATGATATCTAATTTAACAATTAACTGGAATATTATCCCCTGTGTATTAGTGATGACATCTAATTTAACAATTAACTGGAATATTATCACCTGTGTATTAGTGATGACATCTAATTTAACAATTATTTGGAATATTATCACCTGTGTATTAGTGATGATATCTAATTTAACAATTAACTGGAATATTATCCCCTGTGTATTCGTGATGACATCTAATTTAACAATTAACTGGAATATTATCCCCTGTGTATTAGTGATGGCATCTAATTTAACAATTAACTGGAATATTATCCCCTGTGTATTAGTGATGACATCTAATTTAACAATTAACTGGAATATTATCACCTGTGTATTAGTGATGATATCTAATTTAACAATTTACTGGAATATTATCACCTGTGTATTAGTGATGACATCTAATTTAACAATTAACTGGAATATTATCACCTGTGTATTAGTGATGATATCTAATTTAACAATTAACTGGAATATTATCACCTGTGTATTAGTGATGACATCGAATTTAACACTTAACTGGAATATTATCACCTGTGTATTAGTGATGACATCTAATTTAACAATTAACTGGAATATTATCACCTGTGTATTAGTGATGACATCTAATTTAACAATTAACTGGAATATTATCCCCTGTGTATTAGTGATGACATCCAATTTAACAATTAACTGGAATATTATCCCCTGTGTATTGGTGATGACATCCAATTTAACAATTAACCAGAATATTATCCCCTGTGTATTAGTGATGACATCTAATTTAACAATTAACTGGAATATTATCCCCTGTGTATTAGTGATGATATCTAATTTAACAATTAACTGGAATATTATCACCTGTGTATTAATGATGACATCTAATTTAACAATTAACTGGAATATTATCCCCTGTGTATTAGTGATGATATCTAATTTAACAATTAACTGGAATATTATCACCTGTGTATTAGTGATGACATCTAATTTAACAATTAGCCATAATATTGCGCACTGTAATTTTTGTATCATCTGTGAACTTACTGATCATACCTCCTATATTCACATCTAAGTCATTAATGTGCACTACAAACAGCAAGGGTCACAGCACCGATCCCTGTGGTACACCACTGGTCACAGGCTTCCAATCGCAAAAACAGCCCTCTCCGAATACCCTCTGCCTCCTGCCACAAAGCCACTTTTGGATCCAATTTGCCAAATTGCCCTGGATCCCATGGCCTCTTACCTTCTCAACCAATCTCCCATGTGGGACCTTAACAAAACCCTTACTGAAGTCCATGTAAACTACATCGACTGCTTTACCTTCATCTACACATCTGGTCATCTCCTCGAAAAATTCAATCAAGTTAGTCAGACACGATCTCCCCCTGAAAAAGCCATGCTGACTATCCCTGATTAATCCCTGCCTCTCCAAGTGGAAAATAATCCTGTCCCTCGCATCTTTTTCCAATAGTTTCCCTACCACTGATGTTAGACTCACTGACCTGTAAATACCTAGCATATCCCTGCTACCCTTCTTAAATAATGGGACCACATTCACTATCCTCCAGTCCTCTGGTATCTTTCCTCTGGATAAAGAGGATTTGAAAACTTGTTACAAAGCCCCTGCAATCGCCTCTCTTGCCTCACATAACAGCCAGGGATATATTTCATCCGAGCCTGTGGATTTATCTGCTTTCAAGCCCACTAAAACTGCTAATACTTCCTCCCTTTCAATGCTAACATGTTCAAGTATATCACAATCCCCCTCCCTGATCTCTACACCTACATCATCCTTCTCCACAGTGAACACAGATGAAAAGTAATCATTTAAAACCTCACCTGAGCCCTCCGGCTCCACACACAATTTGCCACTTTGGTGCTTAATGGTCCCTAATCTTTCCCTGGTTATCTTCTTGCCCTTGACATACTGATAAATTGCTTTAGGATTTTCCTTTCTCTCGCCTGCCAGTATTTTTTCATGTCCCCTCTTCGCTCTCCTAATTACTTTTTTTAAAGTTCCCCCCTACACTTTCTATACTCCTCTAGTGCCTCCGCTGTTTGTCAGCACTCTGAATCTGCAATAATCTTCCTTTTTTTCCTGATCCAATCCTCTGTATCTCTTGACATCCAGTGTTCCCTGGACCTGTTAGTCCTCCCCATCACCTTAACGGGTGCATGTTGGCTCTGAACTCTCACTATTTTCTCTTTGAATGATGCCCATTGATCTGATATGGACTTTCCTACAAGTAGCAACTCCCAGTCCACTTTGATCCCATCCTGTTTTATCATCTTAAAATCGGCCTTCCCCCAATTCAGTCCCTTTAGTTTCGGTCTGTCTTTGTCCTTATCCATAACTACCTTAAATCTTAGCGTTATGGTCACTAGCACCGAAATGCTCCCTCACTGACACTTCTACCACTTGTCCAGTTTCATTCCCTAGTGTTAGGTCCAGTACTGCCCCTTCTCTTGTAGGACGTCTGATGTACTGGCTCAAAAAGCTCTCCTGTATGCATTTTAAGAATTCATTCCCCTTTAAGCCTTTTGCACTAAGACTATCGCAGTTGATATCAGGGAAGTTGAAATCCCCTACTAATACTACCCTATTATTTTTGCACCCCTGAAAGTTGCCTATATATCTGCTCCTCTATCTCTCTCTGACTGTTTGGCAGCCTGTAGTACACTCCCAGCCAGGTGATTGCCCCCTTTATGTTTTTAAGTTCCACCCATATGGCCTGATTTAAGGAACCTTCTAAGATATCATCCCTTCTTACTGCAGTAAATGACTCCTTGATCAACAGTGCAATGCCACCTCCACTTTTACCCCCTCCCCTGTCACACTTGAAGATTCTATACCCTGGAATATTGAGCTGCCAGTCCTGCCCCGCCCACAACCATGTCTCTGTGATAGCAATATCATAATGCCATGTGCTAATCAACAACCTCAATTCATCTACCTTACTAATGAGACTCCTGTCTTTGAAATAGTTACAATCCAACCTTGCATTTTTCTCTTCTGCCTTACCAGGTCTATATTTGCTCTGCCTTCCAGCAGACGCACGTTCTGTTCCACATTACCCTCTACTGTACCTCCGCTCTGTATCCCAACCCCCTGCCAATTAGTTTAACCCCCTACCCCCAACCCCCCAATAAAGAACGAACAAACCTCCAAACAAGGATGCTTGTCCCATTCCAGTTCAGGTGCAACCTGTCCAAGTTGGACAAGTCCCACTTTTGCCAAAAATATACCCAGTGATCCAGGAAACTGAAGCCCTCCCTCCTGCATGATCTCCTCAGCCAGATATTCATCTGCTCTATCCTCCTATTTCTAAAGTCATTAGCACGTGGCACCGGGAGGAATCCAGAGATTGCAACCTTAGAGGTCCTCCTTTTTAATCTGCTTCCTCGCACCCTAAATTCTTGTTGCAGGACCTCATCCCTATTTCTACCTATGTCGTTCGTACCAATGTGTACCACGATCTCTGACTATTCACCCTCTCCCTTCAGAATGTCCAGCAGCCGCTCTGAGACATCCTTGACCCGAGCACCAGGGAGGCAACATACATTCCTGGAGTCTCATTTGCGGCCACAGAAACGCCTGTCTGTTCCCCCAGTGTGTGAGATATCTGAATGGGGAAGATCAATCTGCTCACTCAGGTACACCCAGACTGGCTGCAGGGGAGAGAGGCGGGAATTAAAGATATGTACCCAGTCTGGTACTGAGTTCCATACAGAGCACAGAAAGATCCCAGGCTCCATTCCTGGCCTTTGCAGAGTGAACGTATCTCAGCCAGTCAGGTGCTGAGATGCATACACAGAGCACAGGAAGATCCCAGTCTGTGCAGAGTCAACGGATCTCACAGAGTATGGTACTGCGTACCGCACAGAGGAAGATCTCAGGCTCCATTCCTGACCGGTGCTGAACGAGCACCTAACCCAACACAGACAAACTGACTGAGGTTAAGAGCTCAGAACAAAGCAGCTGAATGCTCAGACAGCCAGAGAGAAACAGTGATAACATGCGATAAATATTTACACACTTGTAGACTGTTCAGAAACATTCACTCACTTGTTTACTAGAATTTCAAATTGGATCCAAAATTGGCTTAGTGGCAGGAGGCAGAGGGTGATGGTCGAGGGTTGATTTTGCGAATGGAAGTCTGTGACCAGTGGTGTACCACAGGGATCGATGCTGGGACCCTTGCTGTTTGTAGTCTACATTAATGATTTAGACCTGAATATAGGTGGTATGATCAGTAAGTTCTCAGATGACACAAAGAATGATGGTGTTGTAAATAGTAAGGAGGAAATCCTTAGATTACAGGATGATATAGATGGGCTGGTAAGATGGGCAGAGCAGTGGCAAATTGAATTTAATCCTGAGAAGTGTGAGGTGATGCATTTTGGGAGGACTAATAAGGCAAGGGAATATACAATGGATTTTTGATTAGAGATACAGCACTGAAACAGGCCCTTCGGCCCACCGAGTCTGTGCCGAACATCAACCACCCATTTATACTAATCCCATATTCCTACCAAACATCCCCACCTGTCCCTATATTTCCCTACCACCTACCTATACTAGTGACAATTTATAATGGCCAATTTACCTATCAACCTGCAAGTCTTTTGGCTTGTGGGAGGAAACCGGAGCACCCGGAGAAAACCCACGCAGACACAGGGAGAACTTGCAAACTCCACACAGGCAGTACCCGGAATCGAACCCGGGTCCCTGGAGCTGTGAGGCTACGGTGCTAACCACTGCGCCACTGTGCCGCCCTAGAAAGGTAGGACCCTAGAAAGTACAGAGGGTCAGAGGGAGTGGGGTGTACTTGTCCATATATTACTGAAAGCAACAGCACAGGTAGATAAGATGGTTAGGAAGGCTTCTGGGATACTAGCCTTTATTAGCTGAGGCATAGAATATTGGAGCAGGGATGCTATAATGAAGCTGTATAAAACTCTGGGTAAGCCACAGCTGGAGTACTGTGTACGGTTCTGGTCAACATACTATAGGAAGGATGTGATTGCACAACAGAAGGTGCAGAGGAGATTCACCAGAATGTTGCCTGGGCTGGAGCATTTCAGCTATGAAGAGAGACTGAAAAGGCGAGGGTTGTTTTCCTTCCAGCAGAGAAGTCTGAGGTGGGACATGATTGAGGTATACAAAATTATGAGGGGCTTTGATAGGATAGATTGGAAGAAACATTTTCCCATTGCGGAGGTGTCAATAAGGTGTCAACCAGGGGATATCGATTTAAGGTTAGGGGCAGGAGATACAGAGGAGATTTGAGGCAAAATGTTTTCACCCAGCGGGTGGTTGGAATCTGGAACACACTGTCTGAAGAGGTGGTCGAGGCCAGAACACTCAACATTTAAGTCTTTAGATGAACACTTGAAATGCCATAGTATACAAGGCTACAGGACAAGTGCTGGAAAATGGGATTACAACATATAGGTGCTTGATGGCCGGCACAGACACGATGGGCTGAAAGGCCTGTTTCTGAGCGGATTAACTCCATCACTCTCTGACATTAATAAGGTAGAATTCATTTTCAATCCATATAACTACAAAATCTGATCACATTTTCCATGAGAAATGATGATTTGAGGTTGTCATGGAGCAGTCACTGATCGGTTCATTGGACACCTGATTTGCAAACAAAGGATTCCTGCTCTGAGACTCTCACCTTACAACATCATATTACTGACAGTCAGATAAACACAACAGTATCAATAGAACACGGTATATTAAAATAGAAATATGAAGGAGGGACAGACAGAACAAACAAATAATGCAATCCCTGTCACTTCAAACATCAAATTGTCTGAATGGACAACCCTGAGACATTGGTGACACTGAGACAGGTAAACTGACCTGTTTAACAGCATGGGTCAGGGTCAATAATGAAAATTCAATTCACTGCAGTGGGAAACAAGTTGCTGCTTCCCAAAAAAGACCTGCTTTATATTGATAACGTATCACAAAATGAGAACTTATTCCAAACTCATTCTTTATTAAGCTGAATAATGGACACACAGATACAGAAATAAATTTACATCTGTGTATATGTGGCTCAAAGAGATTCCACAAATCACAGAAATGGAAATCACGTCACCACCAATAAGGGACTGTCCATAAAGAAACTCAAGAGAATTTTCCATCACAGGTTATGAGGGATTGTCTAAAAAGCAACATCAGGAAAATCCTCACTTAAACAAAAAACTTCCAAGGGAGAATTATTCGTGCATTTAAATGATAAGGGACTGTTCACAATTCTTCATCAGAGAAATGTCAATCCAAACAATAAAGGACTGACCCTAAATCACCTACAGAACAATCACTGTCCAATTATTAAAGGACTGTCCGTGAATCACCTACAGAACAATCACTGTCCAATTATTAAAGGTCTGACCTTAAATCACCTACAGAACAATCACTGTCCAATTATTAAAGGACTGACCGTAAATCACCTACAGAGCAATCACTGTCCACTTATGAAAGGACTGACCGTAAATCACCTGCAGAACAATCACTGTGCAATTACTAAAGGACTGACCGTAAATCACCTACAGAACAATCACTATCCAATTATTAAAGGGCCGTCCGTGAATCACCTACAGAACAATCACTGTCCAATTATTAAAGGACTGACTGTAAATCACCGACAGAACAATCACTGTCCTATTATTAAAGGACTGACCGTAAATCACCTACAGAACAATCACTGTCCAATTATTAAAGGACTGTCCGTGAATCACCTACAGAACAATCACTGTCCAATTATTAAAGGACTGACCGTAAATCACCTACAGAGCAATCACTGTCCACTTATGAAAGGACTGACCGTAAATCACCTACAGAACAATCACTGTACAATTATTAAAGGATTGACCGTAAATCACCTACAGAACAATCACTGTACAATTATTAAAGGACTGACCGTAAGTCACCGACAGAACAATCACTGTCCAATTATTAAAGGACTGACCGTAAATCACCGACAGAACAATCACTGTCCTATTATTAAAGGACTGACCGTAAATCACCTACAGAACAATCACTGTCCAATTATTAAAGGACTGTCCGTGAATCACCTACAGAACAATCACTGTCCAATTATGAAAGGACTGACCGTAAATCACCTACAGAACAATCACTGTACAATTATTAAAGGACTGACCGTAAATCACCTACAGAACAATCACTGTCCAATTATTTAAGGACTGACCGTAAATCACCTACAGAACAATCACTGTCCAATTATTAAAGGACTGACCGTAAATCACCGACAGAACAATCACTGTCCTATTATTAAAGGACTGACCGTAAATCACCTACAGAACAATCACTGTCCAATTATTAAAGGACTGTCCGTGAATCACCTACAGAACAATCACTGTCCAATTATGAAAGGACTGACCGTAAATCACCTACAGAACAATCACTGTACAATTATTAAAGGACTGACCGTAAATCACCTACAGAACAATCACTGTCCAATTATTTAAGGACTGACCGTAAATCACCTACAGAACAATCACGGTCCAATTATTTAAAGGACTGACCGTAAATCACCTACAGAACAATCACTGTCCAGTTATTAAAGGACTGACCTTAAATCACCTACAGAACAATCACTGTCCACTTATGAAAGGACTGACCGTAAATCACCTACAGAACAATCACTGTACAATTATTAAAGGATTGACCGTAAATCACCTACAGAGCAATCACTGTCCACTTATGAAAGGACTGACCGTAAATCACCTACAGAACAATCACTGTACAATTATTAAAGGATTGACCGTAAATCACCTACAGAACAATCACTGTACAATTATTAAAGGACTGACCGTAAGTCACCGACAGAACAATCAATATCCAATTATTAAAGGGCCGTCCGTGAATCACCTACAGAACAATCACTGTCCAATTATTAAAGGACTGACCGTAAATCACCGACAGAACAATCACTGTCCTATTATTAAAGGACTGACCGTAAATCACCTACAGAACAATCACTGTCCAATTATTAAAGGGCTGTCCGTGAATCACCTACAGAACAATCACTGTCCAATTATGAAAGGACTGACCGTAAATCACCTACAGAACAATCACTGTACAATTATTAAAGGACTGACCGTAAATCACCTACAGAACAATCACTGTCCAATTATTTAAGGACTGACCGTAAATCACCTACAGAGCAATCACGGTCCAATTATTTAAAGGACTGACCGTAAATCACCTACAGAACAATCACTGTCCAGTTATTAAAGGACTGACCTTAAATCACCTACAGAACAATCACTGTCCAATTATTAAAGGACTGACCTTAAATGACCTACAGAACAATAACTATCCAAATGTTAAAGGACTGACAGTAAATCACCTTCAGAACAATAACTATCCAAATGTTAAATGTTCCAAGTTTTAGAAGCTTCAGGCGGGATAGAGGGAGATGTAAAAGGTGTGGGGGAGTTGCATTAATGGTTAAGGAGAATATAACAACTTTACTGCAGGAGGACACCTCAGTGGGTCGTGCAGCGAGGCAATATGGGTGGAGCTCAGGAATAGGAAGGGTGCAGTCACGATGTTGGGGGTTTACTACAGGCCTCCCAACAGCCAGCGGGAGGTAGTGGAGCAGATATGCAGACAGAGTTTGGAAAGACGTAAAGATAACAGGGTTGTAGTGGTGGGTGATTTTAACTTCCCCAATATTGACTGGGACTCACTTAGTGCTAGGGGCTTGGATGGGGCAGAATTTGTGAGCAGCATCCAGGAGGGCTTCTTGAAACAGTCTGTAGATGGTCCAACTAGGGATGGGGCCATTCTGGACCTGGTATTGGGGAAAGCGTCCGGCCAGGTGGTCTAAGTTTCAGTGGGGGAGCATTCCAGGAGTAGTGACCATAGGTAGTGATCAGTGATCATAATTCCATAAGTATTAAGGTACTTGTGGATAAGGATAAGAGTAGTCCTTGGGTGAAGGTGCTAAATTAGGGGAAGGCTAATTACAACAATATTAGGCATGTTCCTGTGAGCAAGAAAGACAAGTTTGGCAAGTTTCGGGAAGCTTGGATGACAGGGGATATTGCGAGCCTAGTCAAAAAGAAAAAGGAAGCATTTGTAAGGGCTGGAAGGCGAGGAACAGATGAAGCACTTGAGGAATATAAAGACAGTAGGAAGGAACTGAAGGAAGAAGTTAGGAGGGCTAAAAGGGGACATGAAAACTCATTGGCAAAAAGGATTAAGGAAAATCCCAAGGCTTTTTATACATATATAAAGAGCAAGAGGGTAACCAGGGAAAGGGTTGGCCCACACAAGGACAGAGATGGGAATCTATGCGTGGAGCCAGAGGACATTGGCGAGGTGCTAAATGAGTAATTTGCATCAGTTTTCACCAAGGAGAAGGACTTGGTGGATGATGAGCCAAGGGAAGGGAGTGCAGATAGCCACAGTCATCTCATTATCAAAAAGGAGGAGGTGTTGGGTGTCTTGCAAAGCATTAAGGTAGATACGTCCCCAGGGCATGATGGGATCTACCCTAGAATACTGAAGGAGGCAAGGGAAGAAATTGCTGGGGCTTTGACAGAAATCTTTGCATCCTCATTGGCTACAGGTGAGGTCCCAGAGGACTGGAGAATAGCCAATGTTGTTCCTTTGTTTAAGAAGGGTGGCAAGGATAATCCAGGAAAAAATAAGCTGCTGAGCCTTACGTCAGTGGTAGGGAAACTATTAGAGAGGATTCTTCGGGACAGGATTTACTCCCATTTGGAAACAAATTAACTTATTAGCGAGAGACAGCATGGTTCTGTGAGGGGGAAGTCGTGTCTTACTAATCTGATTGAGTTTTTTTGAAGAAGTGACGAAGATGATTGATGAGGGAAGGGTGGTCGATGTTGTCTATATGGACTTTAGTAAAGCCTTTGACATGGTCCCGCATGGCAGACTGGTGCAAAAGGTGAAGTCACACGGGATCAGAGGTGAGTTGGCAAGATGGATACAGAACTGGCTTGGTCACAGAAGACAGAGGGTAACAGTGGATGGGTGTTTTTCTGAATGGAGGGATGTGACTAGTGGTGTTCCACAAGGATCAGTGCTGGGACCTTTGCTGTTTGTAGTATATATAAATGATTTGGAGGAAAATTTAGCTGGTCTGATTAGTAAGTTTGCGGACGACACAAAGGTTGGCGGAGTTGCGGATAATGATGAGGATTTTCAGAGGATACAGCAGGATATAGATCGGTTGGAGACTTGGGCAGAGAAATGACAGATGGAGTTCAATCTGGTCAAATGTGAGGTAATACATTTTGGAAGGTCGAATGCAGGTGGGAGGTATACAGTAAATGACAGAACCCTTCGGAGTATTGACAGGCACAGAGACCTGGGCATACAGGTCCACATGTCACTGAAAGTGGCAACGCAGGTGTTTAAGGTAGGCAAAGCGACATATGGCATGCATGCCTTCATCGGTTGGGGCATAGAGTATAAAAATTGGCAAGTCATGTTGCAGTTGTACAGTACCTTATTGCGTGCAATTCTGGTCGCCACACTACCAGAAGGACGTGGAGGCTTTGGAGAGGGTACAGAGTAAGTTTACCAGGATGTTGCCTGGTCTGGAGGGCATTAGCTATGAGGAGAGGGTGGAAAACTCGGATTGTTTTCACTGGAACGATGGAGGTGCAGGGGCGACATGATAGAGGTTTACAAAGTTATGAGCGGCATGGACAGAGTGGATAGTCAGAAGCGTTTTCCCCAGAGTGGAAGAATCAGTTACTCGGGGACATAGATTTAAGGTGCAAGGGGCAAAGTTTATAGGGGATGTGCGAGGCAAGTTTTTTTACACAGAGGGTGCTGAGTCCTTGGGACTTGCTGCCAGGGGAGGTGGTGGAAGCAGATACGATAGCTACATTTAAGAGACATCTTGACAAATATATGAATAGAAGGGAATAGAGGGATATGGGCCCCAGAAGTGCAGAAGGTGTTAGTTTCGGCAGGCATCAAGACTGGCGCAGGCGTGGAGGTTCGAATGGCCTGTTCCTTTGCTGTACTGTTCTTTGTTCTTTGTTCAATTAAGAAAGGACTGACTGTAAATCATCAACAGAACAATCACCATCTGAAGAACAGGGAACAGTCCATAATACTCCTGTGAAACCATTTTGAGTTATATATTAAGGGAATGATCATTAATCTACATTGGAGCAGTCTCTGCACCTGTGATGACTGAGCGGTTCTCACCTGGTATGGTACTGAGTCCCACATCGTGAACAGGAAAATCCCAAGCTCAATTCCCAGCCTGTGCTGTGTGAGCTTCTTTTATCTGTTGTGATATTGAGCCCCATGCAGTGAACAGGAAGGTCCAGGCTCCATCTCCCTGCTGTGTTGTGTAGTACTGTTTTCGGCGGAGGCCAGGGGGCTGCTGGGTAAGTAAAACACTATATATTTGGGAGGTTTAAAATAACTTTCCTTTCATTGCAGCAGCTTTTTCGGGGGCAGAGTGCGAGCGAGTGAGCAGCTGGGAAGGTCAGTTTGAAAGTAAACTTAATTTCCTTTTGTTTTCGGCGGACGCCAGGGGGCTGCTGGGTAAGTAAAACACTATATATTTGGGCGGTTTCTGAACCCGAGACACCACACTTGTAGTGTCTCCCACCCGCCCTCCTCCTCTAACCAAAAAAAAGGACTCGGTGGGGTACATATAAGGTAAGGCTTTTTCTATTTCTCTGGTTTCATCGTGATTGGTAAAAACTTTTCGTTCATTTTTCATTTAACTAAGTTAAGTTTAAGATTAAAAATGGCAGGAGATCTCAGACCCGTGTCATGCTCCTCTTGCTCAATGTGGGAGCTCAGGGACATGGCTGATGACCCTGACTCCTTCACGTGCAGGAAGTGTGTCCAACTGCAGCTCTTGTTAGACCGCATGACGGCTCTGGAGCTGCGGATGGACTCACTTTGGAGCATGCACGATTCTGAGGAGGTCGTGGATTGCACGTTTAGTGAATTGGTCACACCGCAGATTAGGATTGCTGAGGGAGAAAGGGAATGGGTGACCAAAAGGCAGAGAAAGAGCAGAAAGGCAGCGCAGGAGTCCCCTGCGGTCATCTCCCTCCAAAACAAGTATACCGTTTTGGATACTGTTGAGGGCGATGGCTCACCAGGGGAAGGCAGCAGCAGCCAGGTTCATGGCACCGTGGCTGGCTCTGCTGTTCAGAAGGGCGGGAAAAAGAGTGGAAGGGCTAAAGTCGGAGGGGATTCGATTGTAAGTGGAGTAGATAGGCGGTTCTGTGGTCGAAAACGAGGCTCCCGAATGGTATGTCGCCTCCCAGGTGCAAGGGTCAGGGATGTCTCAGATCGGCTGCAGAACATTCTAAAGGGGGAGGGTGAACAGCCAGTTGTCGTTGTGCACATAGGGATCAATGATATAGGTAATAAACGGGATGAGGTCCTACAAGCAGAGTTTAGGGAGTTAGGAGCCAAGTTAAAAGTAGGACCTCAGAGGTAGTAATCTCAGGATTGCTACCAGTGCCACGTGATAGTCAGAGTATAAATGAAAGAAGAGTCAGGATGAATGCGTGGCTTGAGAGATGGTGCAGGAAGGAAGGGTTCAGATTTTTGGGACATTGGGACCGGTTCTGGGGGAGGTGGGACTATTACAAATTGGACAGTCTACACCTGGGCCGGACTGGAACCAATGTCCTTGGGGGTGCTTTTGCTAACGCTGTTGGGGAGGGTTTAAACTAATGTGGCAGGGGGATGGGAACCAATTGAGGAGGTCAGTTGACAGTAAGGAGGTAGTAACAAAAACCTGTAAGGAACTAGATAATGAAGTCAGTGTGACTAAGGGTAAGAGCAGGCAGGGAGCAGATGATGAATGTAAAGGGACTGGTGGTCTGAGGTGCATTTGTTTTAATGCAAGAAGTGTAGTAGGTAAGGCAGATGAACTTAGGGCTTGGATTAGTACCTGGGAGTATGATGTTATTGCTATTACTGAGACTTGGTTGAGGGAAGGGCATGATTGGCAACTAAATATCCCAGGATATCGATGCTTCCGGCGGGATAGAGAGGGAGCTAAAAGGGGTGGAGGAGTTGCATTACTGGTCAAAGTGGATATCACAGCTGTGCTGAAGGAGGGCACTATGGAGGACTCGAGCAGTGAGGCAATATGGACAGAACTCAGAAATAGGAAGGGTGCGGTAACAATGTTGGGGCTGTACTACAGGCCTCCCAACAGCGAGCGTGAGATAGAGGTACAAATATGTAAACAGATTATGGAAAGATGTAGGAGCAACAGGGTGGTGGTGATAGCAGATTTTAATTTTGCCAACATTGACTGGGATTCACTTAGTGTTAGAGGTCTAGATGGAGCAGAATTTGGAAGGAGCATCCAGGAGGGTTTTCTAGAGCAGTATGGAAATAGTCCAACTCGGGAAGGGGCCATACTGGACCTGGTGTTGGGGAATGAGCCCGGCCAGGTGTTTGAAGTTTCAGTAGGGGACTACTTTGGGAATAGTGATCACAATTCCGTAAGCATTAAAATACTCATGGACAAAGACGAGAGTGGTCCCAAAGGAAGAGTGCTAAATTGGGGGAAGGCCAACTATACCAAAATTCGGCAGGAGCTGGGGAATGTAGGTTGGGAGCAGCTGTTTGAAGGTAAATCCACATGTGATATGTGGGAGGCTTTTAAAGAGAGGTTGATTAGCGTGCAGGAGAGACATGTTCCTGTGAAAATGAGGGATAGAAATGGCAAGATTCGGGAACCATGGATGACAGGTGAAATTGTGAGACTAGCTAAGAGGAAAAAGGAAGCATACATAAGGTCTAGGCGGCTGATGTAAGACGAAGCTTTGAAAGAATATCGGGAATGTAGGACCAATCTGAAACGAGGAATTAAGATGCCTAAAAGGGGTCATGAAATATATTTAGCAAACAGTGTTAAAGAAAATCCCAAAGCCTTTTATTCATATCTCAGGAGAAAGAGGGTAACTAGAGAAAGGATTGGCCCACTAAAGGACAAAGGAGGAATGTTATGCTTGGACTCAGAGAAAATGGGTGAGATTCTAAACGAGTACTTTGCATCGGTATTCACCGAGGAGAGGGACATGACGGATGTTTGACGTTAGGAACAGATGTTTGATTACTCCATGTCAAGTCGGCATAAGGAGGGAGGAAGTGTTGGGTATTCTAAAGGGCATTAAGGTGGACAAGTCCCCAGGTCCGGATGAGATCTATCCCAGGTTACTGACTGAAGTGAGAGAGGAAATAGCTGGGTCCTTAACAGATATCTTTGCAGCATCGTTAAACACGGGTGAGGTCCCGGAGGACTGGAGAATTGCTAATGTTGTCCCCTTGTTTAAGAAGGGTAGCAGGGATAATCCAGGTAATTATAGACCAGTGAGCCTGACGTCAGTGGTAGGGAAGCTGCTGGAGAAGATACTGAGGGATCGGATCTATTCCCATTTGGAAGAAAATGGGCTTATCAGTGATAGGCAACATGGTTTTGTGCAGGGAAGGTCATGTCTTACCAACTTAATAGAATTCTTTGAGGAAGTGACAAAGTTGATTGATGAGGGAAGGGCTGTCGATGTCATATACATGGACTTCAGTAAGGCGTTTGATAAGGTCCCCCATGGCAGGCTGATGGAGAAAGTGAAGGCGCATGGTGTCCAAGGTGTACTAGCTAGATGGATAAAGAACTGGCTGGGCAAAAGGAAACAGAGAGTAGCAGTAGAAGGGAGTTTCTCAAAATGGAGACGTGTGACCAGTGGTGTTCCACAGGGATCCGTGCTGGGACCACTGTTGTTTGTGATATACATAAATGATTTGGAGGAAAGTATAGGTGGACTGATTAGCAAGTTTGCAGACGACACTAAGATTGGTGGAGCAGCAGATAGTGAAGGGGACTGTCAGAGAATACAGCAGAACATAGATAGATTGGAGAGTTGGGCAGAGAAATGGCAGATGGAGTTCGATCAGGGCAAATGCGAGGTGATGCATTTTGGAAGATCCAATTCAAGAGTGAACTATACAGTAAATGGAAAGGTCCTGGGGAAAATTGATGTGCAGAGAGATTTGGGTGTTCAGGTCCACTGTTCCCTTAAGGTGGCAACGCAAGTAAATAGAGTGGTCAAGAAGGCATACGGCATGCTTTCCTTCATCGGACGGGGTATTGAGTACAAGAGTTGGCAGGTCACGTTACAGTTGTATAGGACTTTGGTTCGGCCACATTTGGAATACTGCGTGCAGTTCTGGTCGCCACATTAACAAAAGGATGTGGATGCTTTGGAGAGGGTGCAGAGGAGGTTCACCAGGATGTTGCCTGGTATGGAGGGCGCTAGCTATGAAGAGAGGTTGAGTAGATTAGGATTATTTTCATTAGAAAGACGGAGGTTGAGGGAGTACCTGATTGAGGTGTACAAAATCATGAGAGGTATAGACAAGGTGGATAGCAAGAGGCTTTTTCCCAGAGTGGGGGATTCAATTACTAGAGGACACGAGTTCAAAGTGAAAGGGGAAATGTTTAGGGGGGATATGCGTGGAAAGTTCTTTACGCAGAAACTGGTGGGTGCCTGGAACTCGTTGCCAGCGGAGGTGGTAGATGCGGGCACGATGGCGTCTTTTAAGATGTATCTAGACAGATACATGAATGGGCAGGAAGAAAGGAGATTCAGACCCTTAGAAAATAGGCGACATGTTTCGATAGAGAATCTAGATCGGCGCAGGCTTGGACGGCCGAAGGTCTTGTTCCTGTGCTGTAATTTTCTTTGTTCTTTGTTCTTTGTTCTGCATAGCTGAAATGCTCCAGGCCAGGCAACATCCTGGTGAATCTCATCTGCACCTTCTCTAATGCAGTCTATACTGCAGGAAGGATGTGATGGCACTGGAGAGGGTGCAGAGGAGATTCGCCAGGAGGTTGCCTGGGCTAGAGCATTTCAGCTATGAAGAGAGACTGAAAAGGCTTGGGTTGTTTACCTTAGTGTGCAGAAGACTGAGTGGGAGCATGATTGAGGTGTACAAAATTATGAGAGACACTGACAGGTTAGACAGGAAGAAATCTTTTCCCTTATCAGAGGGGTCAATAACCAGGTGGCATAGATTTAAGGTAAGGGGCAGGAGGTCTAAAGGGGATTTGAAAAAAACATGTTTTCACCCAAAAGGTGGTTGGAATCTGCAACGAACTGCCAGAAGGTGGTACAGGAAGAAACACTCACATTTAAGTGTTTAGATGACCACTTGAAACGCCATAGAATACAAGGCTACGACCAAATGCTGGAAAATGGGATTAGAATAGATAGATGCCTAATGGCCGACATAGACACGATGGGCCGAAGGGCCTGTTTCTGTGCTGTACAACTCTGACTCTATGACATTGAAGACAGACTGACAGTGATATAGGAGATGGATAAATCGAGTCTTCATATACACCACAGTGAGGTTAAATCACCCACCGTGATCAGAACGTAGAGTAGGGATAAACACAGCACAGGCTGGGGATGTAGCCTGGGGTCTTCCTGTGCTCTGTTTGGAGTTCAGTACCAGACTGGGTACATACCTTTAATTATATCCATCTAATTCCCACCTCTCTCTCTTGCAGTCAGTCTGTGTGTGTACCTGAGTGAACAGATTGTTCTGCCCCATTCCATTATCGCCCACATTGAAGATGGCCGACACACTGACAGTGATACAGGAGATGGATAAATTGAGTCTTCATATACACCACAGTGAGGTAAAATCACCCACCGTGAACAGAGCGTAGAGTAGGGAGAAACACAGCACAGGCTGGGGATGGAGCCTGGGATCTTCCCGCTCTGTGCGTGACCCAGTATCACACTGGCTATTTACCTCTCATTGTGTGGGTCTAATTGCTGCCTCTCTGTCTTGCAGTTAGTTTGGGAATTCCTGACTGAGCAGAATGTCCTGTACCTGTCCCCACACGAAACACCAGCAAGTTGGATGAGCGGCTGTTTTGAAGCAGGAGATTGAGGAGTCCAGCCTTTGATACACTCTGCAGTGAGGTAAGATCACCCCCTGATAACATACAATAGAGCAGCGGGCCAACTCAGCATCTGTATGGGATAGAATGCCGGGGACCTTCTGCTGTAACTGCTCTGTGTCCCTGATCTCTTGTGGTCTCTTCAGAACTTTTGATGAAGCTGCCACCTTTTCCATGCCAGATCAATACCCAGGAGCAGGTCCCCATGGCTACTAGTCCTGAAAATAGGTCGCACTCCAAGTGCACCCAATATAAAGGTATGGACATATACTGTCTTCCAATACCATTCGCTAACACTCCTGCATTCACTGCACTCTCCGAGAAACGTCATGCCTTTTCCCAGCAGAAGGGATTGGTTGGCTCCTTTATCCCTGAGTATGATGGGGGCTTGCTTACCTCACTGAAGGGGTTAAGGGTCACTTTTCCCTGGGATTCAAAATCCTAGTAATGCTCAAGGATTTTGTTAAGTTTTCCCTCACTCTTTGTGGTGGGGTTACTGTGTCTGACTGTTACAGTTAAAGGCACAGCCTGACCTGCTGTGCTTTCCAACAGGGCCCGTTTTCCTGCACTGATCTGGTGGACCCTGTGTAATCCTACAGGATTTCCCCATCACTTCCAGCATTCAGCTAGATGGTGACCTGCGTTATGCAGTGGAAACACACAGATCATCGGCCATTACTCCTGCTCTCAGTACCATCTTATTTGGCCTGAGTGTGGGCCCTGTGTGTCCAGATTATCTTCCTTGCCCGTGGCTGTTCAGGCTCTTATCGCCCTCCCACCTTTTATTCCCGGGTCTTTGGGGTGGCGTGGGAATGCATTCCCTTTGGGCTTAAGGCCTTGTGTACGTGGAAAAAAATCATCATCCAGAATTGCAACCTTCCTGGCTCTTCAAACATTTTTTTTCCTCTGTGTGGGTTTTAATGGGAGCGGCAGCGAGTTTTTGAACTCCTCGAGAAGGATCACCGCTCTGAGGTTTACATATATGGGCTGTATCCTGATTTTCCGTATCTACTAGTCAGAGGCAAACATCAAAACGGACTGTAAAATCTTCTATAGCTACGTAAAAAGGAAACGTTTGGGTAAGACGTGTATGTCTCCATTGCAGGCAGAGTCAGGGGAATTTATAATGGGGAATCGAGAAATCGCAGAAAAGCTAAATGATCACTTTGTGTCTGTCTTCACTGAGAAAGACACAAGAAATCTCCCAGAATTAGCGATCCAAGGGATTAGGGGGAATGAGGAAGCGAAGGAAATTAATATTAGTAATAAGTTTGTGTTGGAGAAATTAATGGGATTGAAGGTTGAAAAATCCCCAGGACCTGATATTCTAAATTCCAGAGTGTTGACAGAGGTAGCTATGGAGACAGTGGGTGCATGGGTGATCACCTTCTGGAACGGTTCCAGCATATTGGACGGTCGCAAATGTCACCCCACGATTTTAGAAGGGAGGGAGAGAGAAAACGGGGAATTACAGACCTGTTAGCCTGACATCAATAGTAGGGAAAATGGTAGAATCTATCATAAAGGATGTGATAAATGGATAATTGGATAATAATGATCTGATTGGACATAGTCAACATAGATTTATGAATGGGAAATCATGTTTGATGAACCTGTTGGAGTTTTTTGAGGATATTAGTAACAGAATTGATAAAGTGGAGTGGGTGGATGTAGTATATTTGGATTTTCAGATGAATTTTTGATAAAGTCCCCCACAAGAGGTTGGTTAGTAAAATTAAAGCACATGGCATAGGACGTAATATACTGGCATGGATTAAGGATTGGTTAACAAGCATAAAACAGAGTGTAAGAATAAATGGGTTATTCTGGCTTTGGCAGGCTGTGACTAGTGGGGTAAGTAAAAAGGAAACATTTGGGTAAGTACTTGGGCCCCATCTGTTCACAGTATGTATCATTGATTTAGATGTGGGGACCAGAGTAATATTCCCAAGTTTGCAGATGATACAAAAAGATGTGGGAATGTATGTGTTGTGAGGAAGATGCAAAGCGGCTTCAGGGGAATTTGGACAGACTTCGTGAGAGGGCAAGAACGTGGCAGATGTAATATAATGTGGAAAATATGAGGTTATCCACTTTGGAAGGTGGAATAGATGTGCAGGGTATTTCTTGAATGGTAAGAAATTTGGGGCGGCACAGTGGCGCAGTGGTTAGCACTACAGCCTCACAGCTCCAGGGACCCGGGTTCGATTCTGGGTACTGCCTGTGTGGAGTTTGCAAGTTCTCCCTGTGTCTGCGTGGGTTTTCTCCGGGTGCTCCGGTTTCCTCCCACAAGCCAAAAGACTTGCAGGTTGGTAGATAAATTGGCCATTACAAATTGTCACTAGTATAGGTAGGTGGTAGGGAAATATAGGGACAGGTGGGGATGTTTGGTAGGAATATGGGGTTAGTGTAGGATTAGTATAAATGGGTGGTTGATGGTCGGCACAGACTCGTTGGGCCGAAGGGCCTGTTTCAGTGCTGTATCTCTAATCTAAAAAAAAACCTAAATCTAGAAAGTGTAGATGTACAAAGGGATCTGGGTGTCCTTGTCAATAAGTCACTGAAAGTTGACACGCAGGGACAGCAAGCACTTAAGAAGGCTAATGGTATGTTAGCCTTTATCACAAGAGAATTTGAGTACAGGAGTAGTGAAGTCTTGCTTCAATTATATGGAACCTTGTGAGACCACACCTGGAGTACTGTGTGCAGCTTTGCTCCCCTTACTTTGGGAAGTATATTATTGCCATAGGGGGAGTGCAACGAAGATTCACTAGACATGATACTGGAATGGCAGGACGGTCCTATGAAGAGATTTGGAAAACTGGGCCTGGATTCTCCAGAACTTCGATTAATGAGAGGTGATCTCATTGAAACCTACAACATAATTAAATGGATAGACGGGTTGATGCAGCTAAGATGTTTCCCCTGGTTGGGGAGTCTAGAACCAGCAGAGACAATTTTAAAATGAGGAGAAAGTCACTTAGGACAGAGATGAGGAGAAATTTATTTACTTAGGGGGTTGTGAATCTTTTGAATTCTCTACCCCAGAGGGCTGTGGAAGCTCAGTCATTCAGTATGTTTGAAGCAGGGATTGACAGATTTCTAAATACAAATGACATAAAGGGATATGGGGATAGTGTGGTAAAAAGGAATTGAAATAGATGATAACCCATAATCGTATTGAATGGCGGGGCAGACTAGATGGGCTGAATGGCCCGCTCCTGCTCCTATGTTCCGAAGCTGCTTAACTCTTTCAAACTGGAGGTAAGTTCGCTCAGGCCACTTTCGTAGTGTTCCGAATTTTTGGTGGTACGCTTCTGATACTATCTCATATGCACCCTGGATAGCGTTTTTATTCATTTCATAATCTGATGAACTTTTATCTGGTAACAGTGAATAAACCTCATGGGCTTTTCCTGTTACTTTGCCTAATACAAACAGTATCCAGTTCTCCGCCAGCCATTTCAGCTGCTTTGCAAGTTTTTCAAAACTGACAAAAAATTCTGCCGCATCCTCCTCATTGAACTTTCGAATGAACTGGGATAACTTTAAGAGCTCAGCACATGGTCCTGAGCTAGGGGCAGCTCCCTCACTAGTATCCCTTCACTGGGTGTATTGGGTCTTCCTCCAGTTGTTTGAGCCACCTCCACTCCCTTTCCTCCTTCTCCTTCTGAAACACTCTCACTTTTTCCCTTTCTTGACACTCACTCTGCTCTTTCTCTCTCTCTCTGGAATTCGAATTCTAGTCTCTTTTCTTCGAGGATTACCTTAGTTAACATTACACTATCTGTTAGTGATTCTAATCCTGTTTGAGTCTTCAGCTTCAAGTGAAAAATGGTTGACCACACGTCTTAGGATTTCGAGTTTCCGAGCTTTTGGACGGAGAGTAATCCCTAACTGTCCAGCTACATTACTCAACTTTTCAACAGAGAGGGATTTTAACCTGTACCGAGTTACTTCACTCTGTATGTAACTCTTTTATGCCAATGTAACTCCTTTATTCAAACATGGAGGGAGACAGAAGGCAGGAAAAATTATGAGGCGCACAGATAGCGTAGAGAAGAATAAACGTTTCCCTTAGCAGAGGTGTCAATAACCGGGGGGTATTGATTAAGGTGAGGGGCAAGTGGTTTAGAGGAAATTTGAGGAAAAAATATTTCACTCAGACGTTGGCTGGAATCTGGAACTTACTACCTGAAAAGATGGTAGACGCAAGAACCCTCACAACATTTAAGAAGTATTTAGATGAGCACTTGAAATGCCATTGCATACAAGGTTACGGGCCAAGTGCTGGAAAAGGGGATTAGAATGGGCAGGCTTGATGGCTGGCACAGACAGCGTGGGGCGAAGGGACTGTTTCTGTACTGTAAAACTCTGTGCATCTGTGACACTTCCAATTTCTCATTAGTTGTTGCGTTACGATCACTAGAACCTCCAGATTTCTGTTACAGCCAGGTGAGGAGGGGTCCCAGGCTCTCCTCTTGTTCTATCTTTTATTACACTGCAGCGGGGCTTATTCCTTTTTAGCAGTGGACATGTTGACCATCTCAGTGAGTATTTTAACTGTTACCTTTGTTGTGATCGTGAAAGAACCAATCAGACAGGTTTTCTTGAGTTTAATCAAGAGGTTCCAGAAGCTGGCCGAGCGCGTCTACCCTGAGGCACAGTGTGGCTTTCGTGCTGAGAGATTGACCGTTGACATGGTGTTATCCCTTCGTCAGATACAGGAGAAATGCCGCGAACAACAGATGCCCCTCCACATTGCTTTCATTGATCGCACCAAAGCCTTTGGTCTCGTCAGCAGACGTGGTGTCTTCAGACTACTAGAAAAGATTGGATGCCCACGAAAGCTACTAAGTATCATCACCTCATTCCATGGCAATATGAACGGCACAATTCAACATGGTGGCTCCTCATCAGGCCCCTTTCCTATCCTGAGTGGCGTGAAACAGGGCTGTGTTGTTCCACCCACACTTTTTGGGATTTTCTTCTCCCTACTGCTTTCACATGCGTTCAAGTCCTTGGAAGAAGGAATGTTCCTCCACACAAGATCAGGGGGCAGGTTGTTCAACCTTGCCTGTCCAAGGGCGAAGTCCAAAGTACGGAAAGTCCTCATCAGGGAACTCCTCTTTGCTGACGATGCTGCTTTAACATCTCACACTGAAGAGTGCCTTCAGAGTCTCATCGACAGGTTTGCGGCTGCCTTCAATGAATTTGGCCTAACCATCAGCCTCAAGAAAAGGAACATCATGGGGCAGGACGTCGGAAATGCTCCATCCATCAATATTGGCGACCACGCACTGGAAGTGGTTCAAGAGTTCACCTACAAAGGCTCAACTATCACCAGTAACCTGTCTCTAGATGCAGAAATCAACAAGCGCATGGGAAAGGCTTCCACTGCTATGTCCATACTGGCCAAGAGAGTGTGGGAAAATGGCGCACTGACACAGAACACAAAAGTCCGAGTGTATCAGGCCTGTATCCTCAGTACCTTGCTCTATGGCAGCGAGGCCTGGACAACGTATGTTAGCCAAGAGCGACGTCTCAATTCATTCCATCTTCGCTGCCTCCGGAGAATACTTGGCATCAGGTGGCAAGACCATACCTCCAACACAGAAGTCCTCGAGGCGGCCAACATCCCCAGCTTATACACACTACTGAGTAAACGGCGCTTGAGATGGTTTGGCCACGTGAGCCGCATGGAAGATGGCAGGATCCCCAAAGACATGTTGTACAGCGAGATCGCCACTGGTATCAGACCCACCGGCCGTCCATGACTCCGCTTTAAAGACGTCTGCAAACGCGACATGAAATCCTGTGACATTGATCACAAGTCATAGGAGTCAGTTGCCAGCGTTCGCCAGAGCTGGCGGGCAGCCATAAAGGCGGGGCTAAAGAGTGGAGAGTCGAAGAGACTTAGCAGTTGGCAGGAAAAAAGACAGAGGTGCAAGGGAAGAGCCAACTGTGTAACAGCCCCGACAATCACATTTTTCTGCAGCACCTGTGGAAGAGTCTGTCACTCTAGAATAGGTCTTTATAGCCACTCCAGGCGCTGCTCCACACACCACTGACCACCTCCAGACGCTTACCCATTGTCTCTCGAGATAAGGTGGCCAAAGAAGAAGCATCAAGAGGTGAGTTTATTATACTTAACAATCTAAACTGAATCTATATAAAATAATAAACATACACACATTCATATACACACACACAGAGACATGCAAATCACACAGAAATAAATTATAGAGTGAGTACTAAATTTCTATTCGGATTAGAGCCCAGAATAAATTAAAAATAATCAAAATCTGTGAGATCGGGTAATTTTGTGGTCTGCCCCTTTGCCTCCCTTATTTATAAGTGTCATGTCATCTGAAAGAGTTTCAATTATGTTGTTTTACATATAAGTTTATGTCACTTGTATATTTATCTATATGTCAGGAAGAGCACTGGTTTTAATTCTGACCCCTGAGAAATAGCACTGTATACTCCCCCTCCCCCAGTCTGAACAATGTCTGTTCACCACTTCTCTCTCCTTTCTGTCCCTGATTCAGTGTCATATCCACACTATCACTCTCACATTAATCCATGTGTTCTATTTTTCATTACAAGTCTATGAAATGTCATTTAATCACAGGCCTTTTGATAGTCCAGATACATAACAGGAAACACACTATCCTCGTTAACACTCACAGTTAGGTCATCAACAAACTTGATCAAAATTATCAGACATAATTTTCCATTAACCAATCCGTACTGTTTGTCATTTAATATCACATGTTTTCCCAAGAATGATATATTTTTGCACTGGGTCACGGCCTCTAGAAATTTCCAACCACTGACATTAGACTGACTTGTCAGTAGTTATCGGGTTTATCTAATGTCTCCTTATTTAAACAGCTTGTAACATTTACAACCCTCCAGTCCTTTGTCATCACTCCCAGATCCAAAGAGGATTGAAAGCTTCTGGCCAGTGCCTCTGCTATTTCCACATTCCTTCTCGCAACAAACCTCATCTATTCCATCTGGACTGGGTAAATCTTCAACACTATTGTGGCATAAGAAGTGTTGGATTAAAAGGTGTTAACTGAACCTGTTTGTTCATTGACTGTAATTAACGTCAGTCTCCTAGGACCCTAATTGTGTCACTGGAGGGATTTCCTCTTCTATTAATAACGGACTTCTTCCAATGTGCGGGCTAATAGTGTCAGTGGGAACATCACCCCCGGCACTAACAGAGATCAGCGGCACCAGAGAGCGAGAAAGGAGAGATCAGAATCTGAGAACAATAGATTGGAATGTTGCAACAATGGATCAGAATCTGAGAACAACAGATTGGAATGGTACAACAATGGGTCAGAATCTGAGAACAATAGATTGGAATGTTAAAACAATGGACAGCAGGAGTTTCTCCTATTGGTTTAGCCTCGTTACTGCAGATTATTTTTGGATAACATTAGATTTACGGATCCGTTATGCTCTGAAGATGATTCAAACGATTTACTATCCCATCCTCGCTATTATTGGTGTCCCTGGTAAGTCTCTGTATCCAACTATTTGTTCTATAAATCATATTTCACTGATTTAGTGTTCTTGTCATGTAAATCTTGGGAAGACTTAAGCCACAGTCTTCAGACTCTGTCTCACATTCCACTCTGCATCCACTTTCTGCATTCCCCTCCCTATCCAATGTCTGAGGCTGAAACAGAATGTTTGGAACCTCTGTGTTATATTTATACCTGAGCTGAGTTCATTGCCATATTCCACCGATCACCAACCCTACCTACTAAAACCTCTGTAATATCACCCATCACCACCTCTGCCCATCTGCTAATAATCACTCATCTGTGCCGTTGTTAAATCCACACTTAACTATTCCAATTCTATCCTGGTTACCCTCCCAGATATCAACCTGCATAAACCACAGCCCATCCATAACTCTGCTGCCTGTATCCTAACTCAGACCAAATCCCGATCACCCATTACCCCTGTGCTCACTGATCTACATTGGCTCCGGGTCTGGCAGCACCTTAATTTTAATATTCTCATTCTTGTGTTTGAATCCCTCCATGGTCTCACCCCTCAAATTAGTCACATTTCCCTTCCATGTCACATATTCTTGAAAATATTATGCCTTCAAGTCTTTTTCCAATTCCCCTTTTAGAAGTGAGCTGTTTTCACTCTCTCTATTTCTTCCCTGCTGTGATTTTCACTCCATGACGGCACTGGTGCCAACGCTATGGAAACCTGGATCTGTAAAATGATGTGAACGCCACAGCCGGCCACTTCTAGTGTGGCCAGCACAGTGCCCCATGCTGGGCAGGGAACTAGCCTGGGTATACTGTGCATGTGCTGTTAGTGTGAGGAAGGGTTTGAATTGACGTCAATCTGCCATACCGACAGCTTTGATGCACATCTTTGAAACTTGGTCTGTGCCTGTCCACAGACCGCCTGTGTTAGTCACTCTCAGCTGAACATACATTCAGCAGCACAAGGAACCCCCGCTGGTGTTATTTAAAAGAACCAGGTATCCAACGTACAGGTGCTATTGTAAAGTTGGCAGAGGTGCTGTGGATGGTTTTCTGGAGGTTGTGTTTTGAGCTGCTGCAGACATTCAGGGAGGACAGAGGATTTGGTGACCCAACACTGGACGAGGTATGGGAACTGTAGTTAAATTTTCTCTGGGTCTGTATCATGACCAACAAATGGAGCAGAGGCTGCAGAGAGGGGAAGCTCTCTAAAGAGAGGAGGAGGGGGCTCTGCCCTTCCCACCCCGGGTTTTCCAAGAGCACCTTTCCTAACTAGACCTAACCCAGGAGCAGTGTGTGAGGTGACTCTGATTCAATAAGGAGGTGGTCACAGAGCTGTGTCACCTCCTGTAACCCGACCTGGAGCCTCACACCAGGGTGAGGACGGAGCTGTCAGTGGATGTTAAGATCACAGTTTCATTGAGCATCTATGTATCTGGATCTTGAGAGGCAGGAGCAAGTGCCGTATCCAACATAGAGACGTAGAAATCGGTGTAGTCATAAAGTAATTTCCGACATAAAAGGAGGCCATTCTAACCCTCCATGCCAGCTCAATCTGGAACAATCCAGTCATTCCCACTCCTCCTCAATCCCCGTATCCCTGCAAGTTCATTTCCTTCAGGTGTCCATCCAGTTTCCTTTTGAAATCATTGATTGTCTCGGCTTCCAACACACTCATGCGCAATGAGTTCCAGCTCATTGCCATCCACTGTGTAAAAAAGTTCTTCCTCATATTCCCCCTGCATCTCTTACCCAAAACCTCCCATCTGTGTTCCCTGGTCCGTGTTTCATCAATGAATGGGAACAGTTTTTCCATGTCTATCTTATCTCAGCCTATCATAATCTTGTACAGCTCTATCACATCTCTCTTCATCTCCTTTACTCCAGGGAGAACAACTCCAGCTTCTCCAAACTAACCTTGTAACAGAGATAGAATAGATAGATTAACAGTTGCTCTGTTTGTAAACCCGTGCCATCCCTGCACTGTATGTGTTTGATATGGAAGTGCAGAGGGAGCTTTACTCTGTATCTAACCCCGTGCTGTACCTATCCTGGGAGAGTTTGATGCAGAAGTGTAGAGGGAGCTTTACTCTGTATCTAACCCCGTGCTGTACCGAACCTGGGAGAGTTTGATGGGGAAGTGTAGAGGGAGCTTTACTCTGAATCTAACCCCGTGCTGTACCTAACCTGGGAGAGTTTGATGGGGCAGTGCAGAGGGAGCTTGACTCTGTATCGAACCCCGTTTTATTTTTTTCTTTTATGTCGAGGGGGCCTTTATTCCTCAGGCCCCCATTATATATATTTTATATGTCGAGGGGGCCTTTATTCCTCAGGCCCCCTTTATATACATACTTATATTTTTAAAATAACTTTATTAAAACCAGATAAATAAACAAAAAACTCAAATTAAAATGCCATTCTCGGCGTCGACAATGCACTCCAGTCCCTGCGGTGCCCACCAGTCACGGAAGGCCTCAAGCGTACCGGCGGACACCGCATGCTCCTTTTCCAGGGAAACCCGGGCGCGAACGTAACCGCGGAAGTGGGGCAGGCAATCGGGTAGGACGGACCCCCCGACGACCCGCAACCTGGACCTGTGAATTGCCACCTTGGCCAGGCCCAGGAGCAGACCGACGAGGAGATCCTCCTCCCCGCCCAAGCCCCTCCGCACAGGGTGCCCAAAGATCAGGAGCGTGGGACTGAACTGCAGCCAGAATTTGAGGAGCAGCCCCTTCAGATACTCAAATAGGGGCTGTAACCTCGCACACTCCGTATAAATGTGGAACACGGGCTCGTCCAGGCCGCAGAAAGTACAGGTGGCCTGGGAGTCCGTGAACCTACTTAAAAGCCTATTGCACGGGACTGCTCTGTGCAGCACCCTCCACCCCAGGTCCCCGATGTAAAGGGGGAAGACTCCCACGTAGAGAGACCTCCATCGCGGTTTCCCCTCGCCGCCAGATGGCAACGCGGACCGCCAGGGTGTGTCCGGCCGGCTGACGAGGGCGAGGAATTGGAGAGTGTGCAGGAGCAGCCCGTACAGGAAACCCCTCCGCGCCGATTGGAATGGCACGGAGGGCATTTCTGAGAGGTGGCTCGGGTTGTGCGGGACCGGCTCCCGAGGAGGGTTTCGGGGCCTGGGTCCGAAGAGCAGTTCCGGCCGAGCGGGAGTCAGCTCGGCCGGGATCGCTCCGCACTCCCGAGCCCCCTCGCCACCCGCAGTGAGGGGCGTCCCGGGGGGTTTCGGCTATTCCTCCGCCCGCCGGACCGTCCCAGGAGTCGGCCGCCCGGACAGCCGAGGCGCTCCTCTCCGCCGGCGGGGGAGCGTCCTGACTGGAGGCGACCCTGTTCCAGACTCAGAAAAGATCCCGGTAAAAGACAGGCAACTCCCTCAGAGAGGCGTGGCTAACGGACTCCATCGGGAGCTGCGTGTCGTCTTGAAGGCATTGACACTGGCGGAAAAAATACGTCGCCAGCGCACACCATCTGGGAGGACGCTCGACGTACAGGTATCTCTGCAGGGTCCGAAGGCGGAGAGTCGCAGCCTGGGTGCGGACGCACACCAGCGACTGACCGCCCTCCTCGATCGGGAGACTCAGGACTGCGGCAGAGACCCAGTGTTTCCTCTTGCCCCATAAGAAATCGACGAGTTTCTTCTGGATCTTGGTGGCAAATACAGGGGGCGGGGCCAAAGTGACCAACCAGTACCACAGCATGGAGGCCACCAGTTGGTTTATGACCAACGCTCGGCCCCTGTAGGAAATCACTCGGAGCAGTCCTGTCCAGCGCCCCAACCGAGTGGTGAATTTTGCCTCCAACTCCTGCCAGTTTGCCGGCCAGGCTTCCTCAGCGGTGCTAAGGTGGACTTCCAGATAGAGGAGGTGCGTGGTGTTCCACACAAAAGGTGTCATCTCCTTCAGCAGGGAGTCCACCCGCCACTGACCCACCAGGAGTCTGGAACATTTCTCCCAATTGATCCTCGCAGAAGACGCGGCAGAAAAGGTCTGCTGGCAGTCGCACATCCTCCGCAAGTCAACGGGATCTGTGACCGCGAGGAGCACGTCGTCGGCGGAAGCCGAGAGGAGGACCCGCATGGCCGGCTCGTGCAGAGCCAATCCCGTCAACCTCCTGCGAAGCAGGCACAGGAAGGGCTCCACGCAGATGGTTTAAAATTGGCCGGACATGGGGCATCACTGATGCACTCCTCTCCCAAAGCGAAGGGGCGACGTCAAGGACCCGTTAACATTGACTAGTCACTCTGTGGCGGCGTATAAAAGTCGGACCCGGGCCACGAAATGTGGCCTGAGTCCAAAAGTGCGCAGAGTTCCGAAAAGGTATTGGTGATCCAAACTGTCGAACGCCTTTTCCTGATCGAGGGAGAGAAAGGCGACCGACTGACAAGTCCTCTGAGAAAGATGGATCAGGTCCCGGACCAGGTGGATGTTGTCCTGAATGGACCGGCCTGGGACCGTTTAGGACTGGTCGGGGTGGATCATGTGGGCCAGCATGGAGTCCAGGCGGATAGACATAGCCCGGGCAAAGATCTTATAATCCGTGCTGAGGAGGGAGACCGGACGCCAGTTTTTAAGCAGGCAGAGATCGCCCCTCTTTGGCAGCAGGACAATGACTGCCCTGCGAAATGAGAGGGGCATCTCTCCGGTCACCAGGCTTTCCCCCAGGACCCGCGCGTAATCGTCCCCCAGGATGTCCCAGAACGCCCCGAGGAACTCCACGGTCAACCCATCCAGCTCTGGGGATTTGCCCCTTGAGAGCTGGTGGAGGACGCCTGTCAGTTCCGCCAACATGATCGGAGCCTCCAATGCTTCAGCGCCCTCCAGGCTGACCTGCAGCAGTTCCTCCCACAAATCTCTGCACGCGTCCTCGCTGGACGGATCCGGAGAGAACAACGCACTGTAATAAGTATGCACCAGGAGGGCCATTCCCTCCGGATCCGTGATGGAGGATCCGTCGTCGGCCAGCATCTCAACGAGCTGCTTACGGACACCCCACCATTATTTCAGCGAGTAGAAGAAGGGTGAGGCGCGGTCTAAATCTTCCAGGATCTGGATCCGCGACCTCACGTACACAACTCGGGACCCTGCAAGCTGCAGGTCCCTCATCGTGCCCTTCCTCTCTTTGTAGGCCTGCCACAGGGCCGGGTCCACGACGGCATGTCTGAGGCGGGACTCCAAGTCTCAAGGAGGGGAAGCCCCCCTGCTTCCTTCTCCAGTCGGCCCAGAATGGACAGAACGAAGCCCGAAATCACTTGTCGTCCTGCAGCCGCTTGTTAAAGTGCCAGTACGCCGACCCCGCCCGCGTGCGGAGTGGAGTGAATTCCACCAACACCAGGTGGTAGTCCGAGCACGGCACCAACCGCATGGAGGCCGCCGAGACACGGGAGACGCACGCCTGCGAATAGTTAACCCGTTGGATTCGCGACCCTCCTCCTCCAGAAATCCAAGTGAAGGCGCTGGAGTCGGAATGGAGATTGCGCCAGACGTCCACCAAGTTAAGGGAGCTGATCAGTCCCCTCAACTTCTCCACCGACGCTTGGCCGTTTTGGGGACCGGAGCGATCCCCCACCTCGAGGGTGCAGTTAAAATCCCCCCTGTCGATGGAGCTCAAGAGAGCGGACACTTCTTCAAAGAAGCGTGCTTGCAACGCGCCGGGCCTGGAGGCGTACACGTCCACAAAGTGGAGCGGCACGGTACCCAGGCGAATGGTGAGGTGGAGCAAGTGTCCCGGCATTTGCTCCTGGACCCCCAAGATCTCCGGCTGAAAAGACGGGGTCAACAAGATAGCCACCCCACTAGAAATAGGGGTGAGGTGACACATGTAGACCCCACCCTGCCACTCCAGGAGCCAGGTGGCTTTGTCTCCCGGAACGGTGTGTGTTTCCTGCAGAAAGCTCACCCGTATCTCCCTTCCCTGAGGACTGAGAGATTGTGAAATCTGCGGTGAGACACCCTGCTGCCATTGATGTTGAGGCTCGCTATGGTTATCTTCAGGTCAAAGGTACTTAAAACACGTCACCAACACCTCACTGTGAGGAGGGAGTGGAAGTGTACCTGGCCTTCCACTCCCCCAGCAACCCATTGAGGAACACATTAAAACGGCGCCTCTCAACCAGTTTCACGCCCGCGCGCTTGCCCGCTTTCTTCAGGGTGGCACGGACGGTCTGGATGATCAGCGCCAGATTCGACCAACGGCCGAGGGCCAGCTGATATTTATCCTGGCAACCCCTGCAAACCGCGAGGAAATCCCGGAGTTCCGCCGTGGGGATGAGAGGAGATTCGGTGGGAGGCACGAGGGACTCCACCACGTCACTGGCGATGGAATCAAGATCATCCTCCGTGCCCCGCATCGAATCCCCATCCTCCTCCGGGTCGTCACCGCCAGCGGCCGACACATCCACCACACACTGTGGGGCAGACATCCCGGCCGCGCCAGCTGATCCCGCCTCCATAACGATCCCACACCCAGGATCGATGGCGGAGGAGTCCTCTCTGGGTTCTATTGTGAAACTGGAACCTGTGGGCGCCAGCAGTTCAGGACCCCCCTCCACCTCCGTCCCCAGGCCAATGAGTGGTCCAGGGGAGACAGAAGTTCCCGACTCCAGAAATCCAGCCGGAGCAGATGGGGCAGCATTCTCGGTTATAACCGGGTCGGGTGTCTGCTGGTTGGTGGTGGACCCCGGCTGGGAGTACCTATCGTTTGGGGCCCCGCCCTCCCCTCTACTCAGGGCACCCGACCCAGTGGCAGTCGCAGAATGGGCGGCGTCCCCAGGATCCCCCACAGCAAGCAGGGCTCCACTGGCTTCCCCTGGAGGGGCCACATGTACAGTTGTCTCCCCCTCCAGTCCATCCTGAGTAATAGGGAGCTCCTGCCCAGACTTTGCAGCCTTGATTTTGGTGGTGGTGGTAGGGGGAACCTGAGGACCCGAAACAGGAGACAGCTCCCCTCCAACAGAGGGACCCTGAACCTCAGAGCCCCTTGTTCTCTCTGTGGAGGGGTGCCTTCTCCTATTTTTCTCACTAGGGCGTGGAGGCTCAGAGAGCTCCATGTCATCAGAGGCCTCCGCCTCCGCACCTTTCTTTCTTGTAGTCACCCTGGGCCTGAGCCCAGCCCTGGGACAGGTGGATTCTGTGGCAACGGGGTTTGGGCTGAGCTCAGGCCCGGGTTGTGCCAATCTGTCCAGGGGACGCGCCTCTTGATGTTTCTTGTTCCTCCGCGTCTTCCTTCCACTCGGACGGGCACTCCCCTCCCCGCTGGAGGCTGTGAAAACCGCAGCCTCCGTTGGATCTGTGGGGGTGGGCTGGGAGGAGGTGCTGTGGAACCACCCTAGGCCGCCGAGGTGGAGCTGGCGGCCGGGAGGTTGGGGCACTTCTTACGAACGTGCCCCACCCCCTTGCAGATGTGGCACCACGACCCGTCCGAGGTCCAAAAGATGCGGTAGGCCATCCCCTGGAAATCCACATTAAATTGGCCCTCCAAGACCTCCTCCCGCGCCAGCTGCATAAATAACTGGCGGCGGAAGGAGTAGACATGCCGGAGGCTGTGCTCCCGAAGACCAAGCTGGACTGGGGTGATCCCCGACCTCACCTCCCCCAGATGTAGATGTTTCTGTTTCCTCCACATCTTCCTTCCACTCGGACGGGCACTCCCCTCCCCGCTGGAGGCTGTGAAAACCACAGCCTCCGTTGAATCTGTGGGGGTGGGCTGGGAGGAGCTGCTGTGGAACCACCCTGGGCCGCCGAGGTTGTTGCAGGTGGGGGAGGGGGAGCTCACTGGGAATGAAGTGCGGGACATTTGACAACAACATTCGCTGCTCAGTGGCCCCCAGAGGATCCACAGGCAGGAAGGTTCCCCCCACAGTGAGCCCCTTACTCAAGGCCAGGGACACCGCCCGCTCGGTCTTTAGAAAAAACACAGCCTTCCCATACATCTTTGAGGCCGCAACATTGGCCGAGGGGCCGACAGCCTCGGCCATTGCCTTCACACAGGCCTCAATGGACATGTTGGGGTGGGGATAGCTCTTCACCCCATGGCTGGATGATATTAATTTAAAGGGTGATGGGGCCACGTGGGCAGCCACAGAGGCTGAAGCTGCATAGGTATGAGAGGGCCCCGCCCCCGGTGATGAAGGGCTTGCCATGGGTATAAGAGCTAAACCCATCCCAAATTATAGGCTTGAAAATAACTTTAAGATGTTCAAAACAAACAAACAACAGGTTAGGGGAGAGGCTGAGGGAATAGAGGAGAGGAAAAGACAGGCTGTAAGGGATGACGTTCTTTTCCTTTCTGGAGGTGGTGCACACAGCACACTTGAAACAGTCTCTGCCAGCACACTTGGTCTTACGTTTTTCTGGTCATCTGGTTGGGGGAGACGTCTTCACCTGGGTCAGTTGAAGCTGCCCAGGCACTACTTATCCCCTTCTGTATATTAGCCAGGCAGCTTCAGCTGACTCAGGTTGGGCAATTACGGTGGGGAGGGAGCTTCGCTGCAACTTTAGTGCAACTGCACAGCTCCCTGCAGAATTGTGTAGCCCCCACCCCTTGTTCTTCTGGCCCTTTCCACCTCCCACAACAGTCCAAATGAAATAAGAGTCTGGTGCTCAACACCCACCTCGAATTACAGGCTTATTCCAAAAGTCTTTCAACCTCTGCAGCAAAAGTTGTTCAAAGTTTTTGCAGTTTCTCCTCAGCACTCCCTCTCCAGCAGCACCTCCAGCAACTGACTTCAGCACCCTCAGCTGCACCTCGTTGATGCACTCTGGAGTCCCAATTAGGAAGCAGCTAACCCCCATTTTTTTTTAAAGGTGGCCTTTATACCCCAGGCCCCTTTTATATATTTTATGTCGAGGGGGCCTTAATTCCTCAGGCCCCCTTTATATACACACTTATGTTTTTTAAAATTACGTTATTAAAAACAGAAATAAACAAAAACTCAAATTAAAATGCCATTTTCGGCCTTGACAATGCACTCCAGTCCCTACTGTGCTCACCGGTCGTGGAAGGTTCAAGCGTACCGGCGGACACCGAATGCTCCTTCTCCAGGGGCACCCGGGCGCGAACATAACCGTGGAAGAGGGGCAGGCAATCGGGGAGGACGGACACACCGGCGGCCCGCAGCCTGGACCTGCGATTTGCCACCTTGGCCAGGCCCAGGAGCAGACCATCGAGGAGATCCTCCTCCCGGTCCAAGCCCCTCCGCACCAGGTGCCCAAAGATCAGGAGCGTGGGACTGAAGTGCAGCCAGAATTTGAGGAGCAGCCCCTTCAGATACTCAAGGAGGGGCTGCAACCTCGCACAATTGGTATAAACATGGAACACGGACTCGTCCAGGCCGCAGAAAGTACAGGCGGCCTGGGAGTCCGTGAACCTACTTAAAAGTCTATTGCACGGGACTGCTCTGTGCAGCACCCTCCATCCCAGGTCCCCGATGTAAAGGGGGAAGACTCCCGCGTAGAGAGACCTCCATCGGTGTTACCCCTCGCCGCCAGATGGCAACGCGGACCGCCAGGGCGTGTCCGGCCGGCTGACGAGGGCGAGGAAGTGGAGAGTGTGCAGGAGCAGCCCGTACAGGAAACCCCTCCGCGCCGATTGGAATGGCACGGAGGGCATTTCCGAGAGGCGGCACGGGTTGTGCGGGACCGGCTCCCGAGGAGGGTTTCGGGGCCTGGGTCCGAAGAGCAGTTCCGGCCGAGCGGGGGTCAGCTCGGCCGGGATCGATCCGCAATCCCGAGCCCCCTCGCCACCCGCAGTATGGGGCATACTGGGGGTGGCGAGGCCCTCTCCTCCGCCGGCGGGGGAGCACCCCGACTGGAGGCGACCATGTTCCAGACTCGGAATAGATCCCGGTAAAAGAGAGGCAACTCCCTCAGAGAGGCGCGGCTAACGGACTCCACCGGGAGCTGCGTGTCGCCTTGAAGGCGGAAAAAATACGTCGCCAGCGCACACCATCTGGGAGGACGCTTGACGTACAGGTATCTCTGCAGGGTCCGAAGGCGGAGAGCCGCAGTCTGGGTGCGGATGCACACCAGCGACTGACCGCCCTCCTCAATCGGGAAACTCAGGACCGTGGCAGAGACCCAGTGTTTCCTCTTGCCCCAGAAGAAATCGACGAGTTTCTTCCGGATCTTGGTGGCAAATACAGGGGGCGGGGCCAAAGTGACCAACCGGTACCACAGCATGGAGGCCACCAGATGGTTTATGGCCAATGCTCGGCCCCTGTAGGAAAGCATACGGAGCAGTCCTGTCCAGCGCCCCAACCGAGTGGTGACTTTCGCCTCCAACTCCTGCCAGTTTGCCGGCCAAGCTTCCTCAGCGGGGCTAAGGTGGACTCCCAGATAGAGGAGGTGCATGGTGCTCCACGCAAAAGGTGTCTTCTCCTCTGGCAGGGAGTCCACCCGCCACTGACCAACCAGGAGTCCGGAACATTTCTCCCAATTGATCCTCGCGGAGGACGTGGCAGAAAAGGTCTGCTGGTAGTCGCGCATCCTCCGCAAGTCAACGGGATCTGTGGTTGCGAGGAGCACGTCGTCGGCGTAAGCCGAGAGGACGACCAACATGGCCGGCTCGTGCAGAGCCAATCCCGTCAACCTCCTGCGAAGCAGGCACAGGAAGGGCTCCACGCAGATGGCGTACAATTGGCTGGACATGGGGCATCCCTGACGCACTCCTCTCCCAAAGCGAAGGGGCGCCGTCAAGGAGTCGTTAATTGATGAGACGCTCTGCGGTGGTGTATAAAAGTTGGACGCGGGCCACAAAATGCGGCCCGAATCCGAAAGCGCGCAGAGTCCCGAAAAGGTAATCGTGATGCACCCTGTCGAACACCTTCTCCTGATCTAGGGAGAGAAAGGCGCCCGACTGACCAGTCCTCTGGGAAAGATGGATCAGGTCCCAGACCAGGTGGATGTTGTCCTGGATGGACCGGCCCGGGACCGTGTAGGACTGGTCGGGGTGGATCTTGTATGCCAGCATGGAGCCCAGGCGGGTAGACGTAGCCCGGGCAAAAATCTTGTAATCCGTGCTGAGGAGGGAGACCGGACGCCAGTTTTTAAGCAGGTGGAGATCGCCCCTCTTCGGCAGCAGGATGATGACCACCCTGCGCCACGAGAGGGGCATCACCCCGGTCGCCAGGCTTTCCCCCAGGACCCGCGCGTAATCGTCCCCCAGGACGTCCCAGAACGCCCTGAAGAACTCCACGGTCAACCCATCCAGCCCTGGTGATTTGCCCCTTGAGAGCTGGTGGAGGGCGCTGGTCAGCTCCACCAACGTGAGCCGAGCCTCCAATTCTTCGGCGCCCTCCGGGCAGACCTGCAGCATATCTTCCCACAAATCTCTGTGTGCATCCTCGCTGGACAGATCCGGAGAGAACAACGCACTGTAATAAGTACGGACCAGGAGGGCCATTCCCTCTTGATCTGTGATGCAGGATCCGTCATCGGCCAGCAGCTCGACGAGCTGCTTACGGACACCCCGCCATTTTTCCAGCGAGTAGAAGAAGGGTGAGGCGCAGTCAAAACTTCCAGGATCTGGATCCACGACCTCACGTACGCGCCTCGTGACCCTATGAGCTGCAGGTCCCTCAGCGAATCCTTCTTCGCTTTGTACACCTGCCACAGGGCCGGGTCCGCGACGGCATGACCGAGGCGGGACTCCAAGTCGAGCACCTCCCTCTCAAGGCGCCCGATCTCAGCCTCCCGCCTCTTGTTCGACCCCTTCGCGTACTACTGACAGAAGACGCGGATGTGAGTCTTGCCCACATCCCACCATAGCCTCAAGGAGGGGAAGCCCCCCGCTTCCTTCTGCAGTCGGCCCAGAATCGACAGAACGAGTCCCGAAATCGCCCGTCCTCCAGCAGCCGGTTGCTAAAGTGCCAGTACGCGGACCCCACCCGCGTGCGGAGCGGAGTGAACTCTGCCCACACCAGGCGGTGTTCCAAGCACGGCACCAGCCGCATGGAGTAACGCCGAGACGCGGGAAACGTACGCCTGTGAAAAGTAGAGGCGGTCGATTCGCGACCCTCCTCCAGACCTCCACGTGAAGGCGCTGGAGTCAGGATGGAGATTCTGCCAGACGTCCACCAAGTTAAGTGAGCTGATCAGTCCCCTCAACTTCTCCACCGACGCTTGGCCGCGCTGGTGACGGGAGCGATCCCCCACCTCGAGGGTGCAGTTAAAATCCTCCCCAAGGATGATGCACTCGCCGCTATCGATGGCGCTCAAGAGAGCGGACACTTCTTCAAAGAAGTGTGCTTGCAACGCGCCGGGCCTGGGCGCGTACACGTTCACAAAGTGGAGCAGCACGGTACCCAGGCGACCGGTGAGGTGGATCAAGTGGCCCGGCACTAGCTTCTTGACCCCAAAGATCTCCGGCTGAAAAGTCGGGGCCAACAAATAGCCAGCCCACTAGAAATAGGGGTGAGGTGACCCCACCCTGCCACTCCAGGAGCCAGGTGGCTTCGTCTCCCGGAACGGTGTGGGTTTCCTGCAGAAAGCTCACCGCATATCTCCCTTCCCTGAGGACTGAGAGATTGTGAAATCTGCGGTGAGCCCCCCTGCTGTCGTTGATGTTGAGGCTGGCTATGGTCTTCTTCATGTCAAAGGTACTTAAAATCCGTCACCAACAGCTCACTGTGAGGAGGGAGTGGAAGTGCACCTGGCCTTCCACTCCCCCAGCAACCCATTGAGGAACACATTAAAACAGCGCCTCTCAACCAGTTTTACATCCGCGCGCTTGCCCGCTTTCTTGAGGGTGGCACGGACGGACTGGATGATCAGCGCCAGATTCGACCAACGGTCGAGGGCCAGCTGAACTTTATTGCGGCAACCCCTGCAAACCGCGAGGAAATCCCAGAGTTCCGCCGTTGGGATGAGAGGAGATTCGGTGGGAGGCACAAGGGACTCCACCACCTCACTGGTGATGGAATCAAGATCATCCTCCATGCTCCGCACCGAATACCCATCCTCCTCCGGGTCGTCACCGCCAGCGGCCGACACATCCACCACACACGGTGTGGCGGACGTCCCGGCCGCGCCAGCTGGTCCTGCCTCCGTAACGATCCCACCCCCAGGATCGATGGCGGAGGAGTCCTCTCTGGGTTCTACTGTGACACTGGAGCCTGTGGGCGCCAGCAGTTCAGGACCCCCCTCCAGCTCCGTCCCAGGCCAACGTGTGGTCCTGGGGAGAGAGAAGTTCCTGACTCCAGAAATCCAGCCAGAGCCGATACCGGAGGCGGAGAGAGGAGGCCATCTCCCGCTCCGCCAGCACCCACAGGCCCAGCAGATGGAGCAGCATTCTCAGTTGTAACCGGGTCGGGTGTCTCCTGGCTGGTGGTGGACTCCGGCTGGGAGGGCCAACCCTCTGGGGCCTCGCCCTCCCCTTCACTCAGGGCACCCGACCCAGTAGCAGTGGCAGAATGCGCGGCGTCCCCGGGCTCCCCCACCACAAGCAGGGCCCCACTTACTCTTTCAGGAGGGGCCTCATGTAACGGGGCCTTCCTCTCCCCTCCATCCTGAGGTATCGGGTGCTCTTGCCCAGACATTGCAGCCTTGGTGGTGGCGGTTGGGGAAACCTGGGGACCCGAAACAGGAGACAGCTGCCCTCCAACAGATGGGCCCTGGACCTCAGGGCCCTGTGTCATTACTGTGGAGGGGTGCCTTCTCCTCTTTTTCCCACCAGAGCGCAGAGGCTCAGAGACCTGCATGTCATCAGAGGCCTCCGACTCCGCACCCGCCTTCTTTTTAGTCACCCTGGGCCTGATTCCAGCCCTGGGACAGGTGGATTCCGTGAGAACGGGCTTTGGGCTGAGCTCAGGCTCGGGTTGTTTCAATGTGTCCAGGGGACGCGCCTCTTGATGTTTTTTTTGCCTCCGCGTCTTCCTTCCACTCGGGCGGGCACTCCCCTCCCCGCAGGAGGCTTTGAAAACCACAGCCTCCGGAACTGACTGAGCCCTGTCTGTTGGATGTGTTGGGGTGGCGGGAGAACCCTGGGCCGCCGAGGTGGAGCTGGCGGCCGGGAGGTTGGGGCAGTTCTTACGAACATGCCCCATCCCCTTGCAGACATGGCATCGCGCCCCATCCGAGGTCCAAAAGGCACGGTAGGCCGTCCCCTGGAACTGCACATCAAACTGGCCTTCCGAGTCCTCCTCCTGCGCCAGCTGCATAAATAACTGGCGGCGGAAGGAGTAGACATGTTAGAGCAAAAGCAAGAAATGCTTGAATCACTCAGCAGGTCTGGCAGCATCAGTGGAAAGTGAAGCAGAGTTAAAGTTTCGGGTCAGTGACCCTTCTTCGGAACTGACAAATATTAGAAAAGTCACAGATTATAAGCACGTGAGGTGGGAGTGGGGCAAGAGATAACAAAGGAGAAGGTGCAGATTGGATCAGGCCACATAGCTGACCAAAAGGTCACGGAACAAGGGCAAACAATATGTTAATGGTGTGTTGAAAGACAAAGTATTAGTACAGATTAGGTGTAAATACAGTGAATATTGAACAGCAGCAAGAGCAAACCTGAAAAAAAAACCTGAAAAAAACAGTGGGTAAGCAAACTGAACAAACGAAGATGAAATGGAATAAATGCAAAAAAAAATTGTAAAAAATGTAAAAAAGAATGTTAAAAAAAAGGAAGAAAAAATAACTAAAAATGAAAGTAAAATGGGGGGCTGTCATGCTCTGAAATTATTGAACTCAATGTTCAGTCCGGCAGGCTGTAGTGTGCCTAATCGGTAGATGAGATACTGTTCCTCGAGCTTGCGTTGATGTTCACTGGAACACTGCAGCAATCCCAGGACAGAGATGTGAGCATGAGAGCAGGGGGGAGTGTTGAAATGGCAAGCTACCGGAAGCTCAGGGTCCTGCTTGCGGACTGAGCGGAGATGTTCCGCAAAGCGGCCACCCAGTCTGCGCTTGGTCTCCCCAATGTAGAGGAGACCACACTGTGAGGAGCGAATACAGTATACTACATTGAAAGAAGTACAAGTAAATCGCTGCTTCACCTGAAAGGAGTATTTGGGGCCTGGGATAGTGAGGAGAGAGGAGGTAAATGGGCAGGTGACATGTTGGAGGCTGTGCTCCCGAAGACCAAGCCGGACGGGGGTGATCCCCGACCTCACCTCCCCCATGTGGTGCAGGTGGGGAAGGAGGAGCCTACTGGGAATAAAGGGCGGGACGTTTGAGAACATTAACTGCTGCGCAGTGGCCCCCAGAGGGTCCACCGGCATGACAGTCCCACCCACAGTGAGCCCTTTATTCAGGGCCAGGGACACGGCCCGCTCGTTCTTCAGGAAGAACACAGCGTTCCCGTACATTTTTGAGGCTGCCACAATGGCCGAGGGGCCGACAACCTCGGCCATTGCCCTTACACAGGCCTCTATGGACATATTGGGGTGGGGGTAGCTCTTTACCCCATGGTTTCAAGTAATAAATTTAAAAGGTGACGGGGTCACACGGTTGGCCACAGAGGCTACAGCCGCATAGATATGAGAAGGCCCCGCCACCGGTGATGATGGGCTTGCAATGGCTCAAGAGCCAAACCCACCCCCAAATTGCAGGCAAGCAAACAAACAAACAAACAAAGAAACCAACTAGGAGGTTTGCCGAGAGGCTGAGGGTACACAGGAAAGGGGCAAGACAGGCTGCAAGCGATGACTTTGCTTTTTTTTCTCTCCTGAAATGGTGGTACTCTGAGCAGTGTGAATACTCCTGGTCTTCTGGTTGTGGGAGACGTCTTCACCTGGGTCAGCTGAAGCTGCCCAGGCACTATTTATCCCCTTCTGTATATTACCCAGGCAGCTTCAGCTGACTCAGGCTGGGCAATTGCGGTGGGGAGGAAGCTTCGCTGCAACTTTAGTGCAACTGCACAGCTCCCTGCAGAATTGTATAGCCCCCACCCCTTGTTCTTCTGGCCTCTTCCACCTCCCACAACAGTCCAAATAAAGTAAGAGTCTGGTGCTCAACACCCACCTCGAAATACAGGCTTAATCCAAAAGTCTTTCCTCCTCTGCAGCAAAAGTTGTTGAAAAGTTTTTGCAGTGTCTCCTCAGCACTCCCTCTCCAGCAGCACCTCCAGCAACTGACTGCAGCACTGTCAGCTGCACCTCGTTGAGGCACCCAGTATTCCCAATCACAGAGGTGCCAATCCCAGTGCTGTACCTGTCCTGGGAGTGTTTGATGGGGGACAGTGAGGAGGGAGCTTTACTCTGTATCTAACTCCGTGCTGTACCTGTCCTGGAAGTGTTTGATGGGGACAGTGTAGAGGGAGCTTTACTCTACATCTAACCCCCGTGATGTACCTGTCATGGGGCGTGTTTAATGAGGACAGTGTAGAGGGAGCTTTACTCTATATCTAACCCCCGTGATGCACCTGTCATGGGTAGTGTTTAATGAGGACAGTGTAGAGGGAGATTTACTCTGTATTTAACCCCCGTGATGTACCTGTCATGGTGAGTGTTTACTGAGGACAGTGTAGAGGGAGATTCACTCTGTATCTAACCCCCGTGATGTACCTGTCATGGGGAGTGTTTAATGAGGACAGTGTAGAGGGAGATTTACTCTGCATCTAACCCCCGTTTTTTTATGTCGAGGGGGCCTTTATTCCTCAGGCCCCCTTTATATACACACTTATATTTTTTAAAATAACTATTAAAAACAGAAATAAACAAAAACTCAAATTAAAATGCCATTTTCGGCGTCGGCAATTCACTCCAGTCCCTGCGGTGCCCACCGGTCGCGGAAGGCCTCAAGCGTACCGGCGGACACCGCATGCCCCTTCTCCAAGTACACCCGGACGCGAACGTAACCACGGGCGGCCCGCAACCTGGACCTGTGAATTGCCACCATGGCCAGGCCCAGGAGCAGACTGACGAGGAGATCCTCCACCCGGCCCAAGCCCCTCTGCACCGGGTGCCAAAAGATCAGGAGCGTGGGACTGAAGTGCAGCCAGAATTTGAGGAGCAGCCCCTTCAAATACTCAAAGAGGGGCTGCAACCTCGCACACTCTGTGTAAACGTGGAACACAGACTCGTTCAGGCCGCAGAAAGTACAGGCGACCTGGAAGTCCGTGAACCTACTTAAAAGTCTATTGCACGGGACTGCTCTGTGCAGCACCCTCCATCCCAGGTCCCCGATGACCTCCATGCCATCAGAGGCCTCCGCCTCCGCACCTTTTTTTCCCTTTTTAGTCACCCTGGGCCTGAGCCCAGCCCTGTGACAGGTGGATTCCATGGGAATGGGCTTTGGGCTTAACTCAGGCTCGGGTTGAGTCAAAGTGTCTAGGGGACGCGCCTCATGATGTTTCTTTTTTCCCTGCGTATTCCTTCCGCTTGGACGGACGCACCCCTCCCCGCCGGAGGCTGTGAAAGCCACAGCCTCCGGAACCGATCGAGCGGTGTCTATTGGATGTGTGGGGGCAGTGGGAGCAGGTGCTGTGGAACCACTCTGCACCGCCGAGGTGGAGCTGGCGGCCAGGAGGTTGGGGCAGTTCTTACGAACATAACCCACCCCCTTGCAGACGTGGCACTGCGCCCCATCCGAGGTCCAGAAAACGCGGTAGGCCGTCCCCTGAAACTCTATACCGAAGAGGCCCTCCAAGACCTCCTCCCGCGCCAGCTGCATGAATAGCTGGCGACGGAAGGAGTACACATGTCGGTGGCTGTGCTCCCGAAGACCGAACGGGACTGGGGTGATCCCTGACCTCACCTCTCCCAGATGGTGTAGGTGGGGGAGGAGGAGCTCATCAGGAATGAAGGGTGGGACGTTCGACAAGATTACCTGATGTGCAATGGCCCCCAGAGGGTCCACTGGCAGGAAAATCCCACCCACAGTGAGCCCCGTACTTAGGGCGAAGGACACAGCCCGCTCGGTCTTCAGGAAGAACACAGCCTTCCCATACATCTTTGAGGATGCAACAATGGCCGAGGGGCCGACAACCACGGCCATTGCCTTAACACAAGCCTCAATAGTCATATTAGGATGGATGTAACTCTTCACCCCATGCTTTGATATTAAGATGTTAAATGGTGATGGGGCCACAGTAGCAGCCGTCGTAGCTGCTGCAGCATAGGAGGACCCCGCCACCGGAGAGGATGGAGAAGTCATGGGGTAGAAGAGTTACAGGCACTTTGCTGAGAGAAAATAAAACAGCAAGTACAATATATCAAAAAAGCAATACTTAAAGGATGTAGCACAGGGGAAGAGGCTGAGGGAGAGGAAGGCCAGGAGGAATCAGTCTTTGTTGGTATTTTAAAGAAGTCTTATAGCTGGTCTTCCAGTTGGGAGGGTGGGGTGATGTCTTCACCTGGGTCAGCTGTAAGCTGCCAAGGCACACGCCTCCTTCGATGTTCAGATAAGAGAAAAGAGAAGAGAAGTCTCTTCACCTGGGCAGCTCCAGCTGTCCCAGCCTTAGTAGTTGTGGTGGGGAGGGAGCTCCCGATCCAAAGATGTTAAACACAGGAGCTCCCTATTGAACAATGCAGCCCCACCCAAGGTCTTCAGGTCTCTTCTTTCCCCACCCCCAACAATCAATGAAAAAGACTTCAGGATAAAACAAACTCACAAAAAAGCTTCCAGTTCTCTGCCTTCCTTCCTTTGTTGAAATTTGGAACAAACTTTTGTTTCAGTTTGAATCTCCCTCTTGCAGCAGTCACACAGCCTGCCGCACCCAACCTGTGCACATAGCCACAGTCAGCTGCACCTCGTTGATGCACTCAGGCTCCCAAATCAGAGAGCAGCTAATCCCAGTGCTGTCCCTGTCCTGGGAGTGTTTAATGAGGACAGTGTAGAGGGGGTTTTACTCTGTATCGAACCCCCGTTTGTTTTTCGTTTTTTTTAATATAAGGTGGCCTTTATACCCCAGGCCCCTTTTATATTTTTCATGTCGAGGGGGCCTTTATTCCTCAGGCCCCCTTTATATACATATTTACATTTTTAGAATAACCTTATTGACACCAGATAAATAATCACAAAACTCAAATTAAAATGCCATTCTCGGCGTCAATGATGCACTCCAGTCCCTGCGGTGCCCACCGGTCGCGGAAGGACTCAAGCATACTGGCAGACACTGCATGCTCCTTCGCCAGGGACACCCGGGCGCGAACGTAACCACGGAAGAGGGGCAGGCAATCGGGGAGGACGGTCCCCCCGACGGCCCGCAACCTGGACCTGTGAACTGCCACCTTGGCCAGGCCCAGGAGCAGACCGACGAGGAGAGTATCCAATCCCCGTGATGTACCTGTCCTGGGATTGTTTGATGGGGACAGTGTCGAGGGGGTTTTACTCTATATCTAACCCCCGTGATGTACCCGTCATGGGGAGTGTTTAATGAGGACAGTGTAGAGGGAGATTTACTCTGGATCTATGCCATGCTGCCCCGCCTCAGCTGATCTGAATCTCATATCCAAACTCACACCAACTCCCATTCACCCATCACTCCTGTCGTCACTGACCTACATTGGTACATGGTCCAGTAATGGCTCGATTGTAAAATTCTCATCTTTGTTTGCAAACACAACTCATTACGAAGTGCCCAATAATGAAAACACAAAAGGTTAGTTTGTTTGAGGGAACACCTTCACAACACGGACTTCTGTGGTTCAGGGTGAAAGCCCACCATTTTCTCATGGTAACCAGAGATGGGGAAGTAATGCAGGCATTGTCAGTATCACTCATATCCTGAGAACAAATAGACAGGAAATAAAACTGCAATAAAATCAATGAGTTTGGAATTGACTGATTGAAACCAGGCGAGGTCTGTGATCAAAGAGAGACATCATAACCCGATAAACACATTGTCAACACAATTTACCTCACCAGCCCCTTGTATTTGTCTTTCTGCTGTTGGCTTCATCAGAAAACAAGTCACAATTAATCTCTGGATTAAAAACTGCTGAGTGTCAATTGTACACACGAGATACGTACTCAATGGTTTCTGTTATCAGACAGTCAGAGAATTACACAGCACATGAGGAGACGATTTAACAAATCGTACCAGTTCCAGCTCTTTGAAGGAGATTTCCAATGATTCCTCTCCCTTCTTCTTTTCTCCAAGTCCAGTAAATCACCCTGTTAGTATTGATCCAATTCCTGACTGAAAGCTTCTGTTAAATCTGCTTCCACAACCCTTTCAGGAAGTGAATTCTAAATCATAAACACTCGCTGTGTAAAGAAAAGCAAATCTCATCTCTCCTCTGTTTGTTTGTGAATCAACATTAAACTGTGTTCTCTGGTTACTGACCCTTCATCCAATCAAACCAGATTCCCCTTATTTTCCAGTCATAATGTTATACTGCACAGAAACAGGCCCTTCGGCCCATCGTGTCAGTGCTAACCATCCAGCACTCAACTACTTTAATCCCATATTCCTGCACTTGGCACGTAGCCTTGCATACTATGGCGTTTCAGATGCTCACCTAAATTCTTCTTAAATGTTGCAAGCGTTCCTCCCTCCACCACCTCTTCAGGCCATGCGTTCCAGATAACAATTACCCTCTGGGTGCAACATTGTTTGCTCAAATCCTCTAAACCTCCTGCACCTGACCCTAAATCTATGCCCCCTGGTTCTTGACCCCTCCACTAAGGACAACATTTTCGTCCTATCTAACCTATCAATGCCCCTCATAATCTTGTACACCTCAATCACGTCCGAACTCAGCCTTCTCTGCTCCAAGTAAAACAACCCTAGCCTTTTCAATCCCTCTTCATTGCTGAAATGCTCCAGCCCAGGCAACAGCCTGGTGAATCTGCTCTGCACCCTCTCTAGTACAATCACATCCTTCCTGTAATGTGTTGACCAGAACTGTACACAGCACTCCAGCTGTGACCTAACTAGAGTTTTATATAACAAAAACAAGAAATGCTGGAATCACTCAGCATGTCTGGCAGCATCGGTGGAAAGAGAAGCAGAGTTAACGTTTCGGGTCAGTGACCCTGCTTCGGAACTCCGAAGAAGGGTCACTGACCCGAAACGTTAACTCTGCTTCTCTTTCCACAGATGCTGCCAGACCTGCTGAGTGATTCCAGCATTTCTTGTTTTTGTTTCAGATTTCCAGCATCCTCAGTATTTTGCTTTTATTTTAGAGTTTTATATATTTCCATGATAACCTCCCTGTTCTTATATTCCATGCCTCGAATAATAAAGGCAAGCATCCCACATGCCTTCCTAACCACCATATCCACCTGTGCTGCTGCCTTCAGAGATCGATGGACAAGTATACCAAGGTCCCTCCGACCTGCTGTACTTCTGAGTGTACTATCCATTGCATATTCCCTTGCCTGGTTAGTCCTCCCGAAATGCATTACCTCACGCATTTCAGGATTAAATTCCATTTGCCACTGCTCTGCCCATCTTACCAGCCCATCTATCTCTCCCTGTAATCTAAGGATTTTCTCCTCACTATTTACAACACCACCAATTTTCGTCTCATCTGCGAACTTACTGTTAAACCTCCTATATTCACGTCTATATCATTAATGTATGCTACAAACAGCAAGGGTCCCATCACCGATCCCTGTGATACACCACTGGTCGCAGGTATCCAATCGCAAAAACAGCCCTTGACCATTACCCTCTGCATCCTGCCACTAAACCAATTTTGGATCCAATTTCCAAAATTGCCCTGGATCCCATGGGCTGCTACCTTCTTAGCCAATCTCCCATGCAGAACCTTATCAAAAGCCTTAGTGAAATCCTTATATATTACATCTACTGCTTTACCCTCATCTACACATCTAGTCACATCCTCGAAAAATGCATTCAAGTTTATTTGGACACGATCTCCCCGACAAAGCCATGCTCACTGTCCCTGATTAATCCCTGCCTCTGCAAGTGGAGAATAATCCTGTTCTGCAGAATGTGTTTTCCAATAGCTTCCCAACCACTGATGTTAGACTCACCAGCCTGTAATTGCATGGTTAATCCCCGCTACCCTTCTTGAATAATGGTACCACATTCGCTGTCCTCCAGTCCTCTGTTACCTCTCCTGTGGCCAGAAGTGGGTTTGAAAGTTTGTGTCAGAGACCCTGCAATCTCCTCCCTTACCTCACATAACAGTCTGGGATACATTTCATCCGGGCCTGGGGATTTATTCACGTTTAAGCCTGCTAAAACAACTAATACCTACTCCCTTTCAATGCTAATATGTTCAAGTTTATCACAATCCCCCTCCCTGATCTCAACACCGACATCATCCTTCTCCATCGTGAACACCGATGAAAAATAATCATTTAAAACCTCACCTATGTCCTCCGGCTCCACAGACACAGATTGCCACCTTGGTCCCTAATGGACCCTACTCTTTCCCTGGTTATCCTCTTACCCTTATTACACTTATAAAATGCCTTGGAATTTTCCTTTTTCTTTCCCGCCAATGTATTTTCATGTCCTCTCTTCGCTCTCCTAATTACTTTTTTAAGTATCACCCTACACTATCTATACTACTCTTGTGCCTCCGCTGTTTTCAGCGCTTGGGATCTGCAGCAAGCATCCTTTTTTCTGATCGGATCCTCTATATGCCTTGACATCCCTGGTGTTGTTAGTCCTACCCTTCACCTTAACGGGTACATGAATGACTCCCACTAATGTGATGTAGACCTTCCGACAAGTAGCTGCTCCCAGTCCACTTTGGCCAGATCCTGTTTTATCATATTGAAATCGGTCTTCCCCCAATTCAGTACCTTTATTTCCGGCCCATCTTTCTCCTTTCCCCTAACTACCTTAAATCTTACAGAGTTATGGTCACTATCCCCCAAATGCCCCCCCCCCCCACCCCGACACTTCTACAGCTTGTCCAGCTGCATTCCCTGGGATTAGGTCATGTATTGCCCCTTCTGTTGTAGGACTCTCCACATGCTGGCTCAAAAAGCTCTCCTGTATGCATTTTAACAATTCTGCTCCTTTTAAGCCTTTGGCACTAAGACTATCCCAGTTAATATTGGGGAAGTTGAAATCCCCCACTATTATTACCCTATTATTTTTACACCTCTCTGAGATATGCCTACATACCTGCTTTTATATCTCTTCCATGACTGTTTGAAGGCATGTAGTACACTCCCAGCCAAGTGATTTCCCCCTTTTTGTCTGTACATTCTACCCAAATGGCCTCATTTGAGGAACCTTCTGAGATATCATCCCTCCGTACTGCAGTAATTGACTCCGTGATCAACAGTGCAATGCCACATCCTCTTTTATCCTCTCACCTGTCGCGCCTGAAGATTCTATACCCTTGAATACTGAGTTGCCGGTCATGTCCCTCCCTCCACCATGTCTCTGTGATAGCAATATCATAATCCCATGTGCTAATCAACGCCCTCAATTCGTCTGCCTTACTAGAAACACTCCTTGCATTGTAATAGATGTAATCCAACCTTGCATTGTTTCCTTGTGCCTTACCAGGCCTATATTTGCTCTGCCTACCATGCAGACTCACTTTCTGTTCTATATTACCCCCTACTGTACCTCCACTCTGTATCCCATCCCCCTGCCAAATTAGTGTAACCTCCCCCCACCCCCCAACAGCACGAGCAAGCCTCCCAGCACAGATGGTTGTCCCATTCCAGTTCAGGCACAATCCGTCCAACTTGTGCAGGTCCCACCTTTGCCAGAAACAGACCCAGTGATACAGGAAACTAAAGCCCTCCCTGCTGCGCCATGTCCTCAGCCACGCATTCATCTGTTCTATCGCCTTATGTCGAAACGCACTAGCACTTGGCACCTGGAGTAATCCAGAGATTACAACCTCAGAGGTCCTTCTTTTTAATCTGCTACCTATCTCCCTAAATTCTTGTTGCAGGACCTCAACTCTTTTACTACCTATGTCATTCATACCAATGTGTATCACGACCTCTAACTGCTCACCCTCCCCCTCCCCCTTCAGAATGTCCTGCAGCCGCTCCGTGACATCCTTGACCTTAGCACCAGGGAGGAAACATACCATCCTGAAGTCACGTTTACAGCCACAGAAACGCCTATCTTGCCCCTTACGATAGAATCCCTATCACTATAGCTCTTCCACTACTTTTCCTCCCTGCTGTGCAGCAGAGCCATTCTTTGTGCCAGGAACTTGGCTGTTGCTGCTTTCCCCTGGAGGCCATCCCCTCCAACAGTATCCAAAGTGGTATACCTGTTTGAGAGGGGGCAAGTTCTCCATGTGTCTGCGTGGGTTTCCGCCGGGTGCTCCGGTTTCCTCCCACATCCAAAAGATTTGCAGGTGATAGGTAAATTGGTCGTTGTAAATTGCCCCCAGTAGGGAGGTGATAGGAAATATGGGATTACTGTCGGGTTAGTATAAATGGGTGGCTGTTGGTCGGCACAGACTCGGTGGGCCAAAGGGCCTGTTTTAGTGCTGTATCAATCAATAAATAAATATTACCTGCGCCAGCTACTGCACCTGGTGGCCACCTGTGCTGCCATTACCTGCGGTGTGACCACCTCTCTCAACGTGCTATCCACGATGTACTCAGCATCGCGGATGCTCCACAGTGAATCCACCCACAGCTCTTGCTCCATAATGCGGGAAGTCAGTAGCTGCAGATGGATACACTTACTGCACACATGGTCGTGATGGAAACTGGAAGCGTCCCTGTTTTCCCACAAAGCGCAGGAGGAGCATATCACAGATGTGAGATCTATCAAAACACATCATGATTTTGAGCCCTTCTATTAAATCTCTCTTTTAGCGTATCTGCTCTAAGGAGAACAATCCCAGCTTCTCGCCACATAACTGAAATCCCTCATCACTGTTACCATTCAAGTATCTCACCTAGGTACCATCCCCAAGGCCTTGAAATCGTTCATAACGTGTGGTGTCCAGAATGAGACACAATATTCCAGCTGAGGCTTAAATAGTCATTTATCTAGTCTTAGCGGAATGTTCTTGTGATTTTTTTTCATTCTTTGCTTTTAGTTATAAAGCTGACTATCCCGTATGCCTCTTTAAAATCTTCACAACTTGTCCATCCACCATTGAAGATTTGTGTACATACACACTCAGGTCTCTGTGCTCCTGGACCATCTTTTAAATTGTGCAGTTTAGTTTCTATACGCTGCCCTTATTATCCCTCCCAAAATAATCACTTCCTCAGTTCTATGTGTTAAATTTTATGCACCATGTGTATTCTCATTTCACCATCAGACTGTCCATGTCCTCCTGAAGCCAGCTACTACCCTCCAGATTGGTTACTATATTTATAATTTTCCTGCCTTATGCAAATGTTGAGACTCTGCTTTTTACACATAAGTCTTTGTCATGTATCTATTTATCTATATGTCAGGAAGAGTACTGGTTCTAATACTGACCTCTGAGAAACAGCACTGTATACTCCTCCTCCCCTCCATCAGTCTGAACAATGTCTGTTCACCACTTCTCTCTGCTTTCTGTCCCTGTGTCAGTGTCATATCCACACTATCACTGTCACATTAATCCATGTCTTCCATTTTCATAACAGGTCTATGAAATGTCATTTGATGACAGGCCCTTTGAAAGTCTGTAAACATAAGTGTCTATACATAAGTCGATACGCATGTGCAGGGGTGGAAGATCTTGGTGTGGTTCTTAATGAATACTTTGTGTTTCTTGTTACAAAAGATGGGTATGATGCAGATATTGTAGTTAAGGAAGATGAATATGAAGTACTTGATGTGATATACATAGGGAGAGAGAAAGTATTAATGGGGTTAGCATCCTTGAAAGTTGATATGTCACCAGGTCCGGATGGCATGTATCCAAGGCTGTTAAAAGCAGCAAGAGAGGAAATAGCAGAGGGTCTGACCATCATTTTCCATTCCTCACTGTGTACAGGTGTGGTGCCAGAGGATTGGAGTAATGTTAACATTATACCTCTGTTTATAAAGGGAACAATTGATAAACTGAAAAATTACAGGCCAGTCAGTCTAACTTCAGTAGTGGGCATGTTATTGGAATTTATTCTGAGAGACAGGATAAATTGCCACTTCGAGAGGCAAAGGTTAATGAAGGACAGTCAGCATGGATTTGTTAAGGGAAGATCTTGTTTGGCCAACTTGATAGAATTTTTTGAAGAAGTAACAAGTAAGATAGATGAGGAACGTCAAGTTGATGTGGTCTACATGGATTTTAGTAAGGCTTTTTACAAGGTCCCACATGGCAGACTGGTTAAAAATAAATAAAATCTCATGGAATCCAGGGAAATGCAGCAAGGTGGATACAAAATTGCCTCAGTGGCGGGAAACAAAAAGTAATTGTTGATGGATATTTAATTGACTGTTTCCAATGTCGTTCCAAAGGGCTCAGTACTTGGTCCCCTGCTTTTTGTGATATATCTTAACGATTTGGACGTAAATATAGAAGCACGATCAAGACTTTTGCAGACGACACAAAGATTGGCTGGGTGGCAAATAGCGAGGAGGATAACTGTAGGCTGCAGGCAGATATTGATGGCAGAAAAGGGGAAAATGGAATTCAACCTGATTAAGTATGAGGCGATGCAATTGAGGAGGTCAAACAAGGCAAAGGGATACATGATTAATGGGAAAATACTGAGAATTGTAGAGGAAGTGAGGGACCTTGGAATCAATGCCCACTGATCCCTGAAGGTAGGAGGACAGGTCTATAAGTTGGTTAAGAAGACATATGGAATCCTTTCCTTTATTAGATGAGGTACAGAATAAAAAAGAGCAATGAGTTTATGCTGGAACTGTCTAACTCACTGGTTAGACCATACCTTGAGTACTGTGTGCAGTTCTGGTCACCTCATTACAGGAAGGATGTAATTGCACGAGAGAGGGTACAGAAGAGATTTACTAGGATGTTGCCAGGACTGGAAATTGTAGGTATGAGGAAAGATTGGATAGGCTGGGGTTGTTCTCCTTGGAAAAGAGAAGGCTGAGGGGAGATCTGATTGAAATGTACATAATTTTGAGGGGCCAAGATAGAGTGGAGGTGAAGGGCCTATTCGCCTTAGCAGAGAGGACTGTGATGAGGGGGCATAGATTTAAAATGATTGGTGGAAAGATTAGAGGGGGGTTGAGGAAAGACTTGTTTACCCAGGAATACAAAATTGGCTCAGTGGCAGGAAGCAAAGGGTAATTGTTGACGGGAGGGATGTTTCCAGTGGCATTCTGCAGGGCTCAGTACTGGGTCCACTGATTTGGTGTGGATCTGGAACTCACTTCCTGAAATGATAGTTGAGGGAGGAATCCTCAACCCACTCAAAAGGAGTCTGGATATGCCCCTCAATTGCCACAATGTGAAGGGTTATTACCCAAATGCTGGAAGGTGGGAGTGGAATTGGTGGAGCGTTTTTCGGCTGGCACAGAAACAATATGCCAAGTGGCCTCTTTCTGTTCCTTAACCTTCCTATGATTCTGTGGTTCTATTACACGAAACACACTATTCTCATTAACACTCACAGTTATGTCCTCAACAAACTTGATCAAGATTAGCAAATGATTTTCCATTCACCGATCTATGCTGCCTGTCATTTATTAACCCATGTTTTTACAGGCAAGGAATAATTTGTGTAGAGTTACGGCCTCGAGAAGCTTTCACCCACCAACATTAGACTGACTGGTCAGCATTTACAGGGTTTGTCCAACCTCTCCTTTTTAAAACAGGGTGTAACATTTGCAGTCCTCCAGTCCCCTGTCACCACTCCCATATCCAAGGAGGATTCCATGATTCTGGCCACTGCTGTTTCCACTGTTCCTTCCCTCATTAAACCTATATATCCTATTGAACCTCTATATATCCTATCCATACCAGATAAATGTTCTACTTTGTTGTGGTACAAAAAATGTTAGATCGAAAAGGGTCAACTGAACCTGTTTGTTCAGTGACTGTGATTAATGTCAGTCTCCATGGGCCATAATTGTGTCACTGGAGGGTTTCCCTCTTCTATTAATAAGGAGCTCTTTTCAATGTATTATCCCATAGTGTCAGCGGGAGCATCACCTCCAGCACTAACAGGGATCAGCAGCTCAGAGAGAGGGAGAGGATAGATCAGCATCTGAGAACAATAGATTGGAATGTTACAACAATGGGTCAGAATCTGAGAACAATTGACTGGAATGTTACAACAAAGGGTCAGCATCTGAGAACAATAGATTGGAATGTTACAACAATGGGTCAGAACCTGAGAACAATAGATTGGAATGTTACAACAATGGGTCAGAACCTGAGAACAATAGATTGGAATGTTACAACAATGGGTCAGAATCTGAGAACAATAGAATGGAATGTTACAACAATGGGTCAGAATCTGAGAACAATTGACTGGAATGTTACAACAATGGACAGCAGGAGTTTCTCTTATTGGCTTTACTGGCTCACTGCAGATTATTATTGGATGACATTGGATGGTCGAATCTTTTATGCTCTGAAGATGATTCAATCAATTTATTATCCCATACTCGCTATTATTGGTGTCCCTGGTAAGTCTCTGTGTCCAACTATTAGATTTATAAAGAATATGTCACTGAATTAGTGTTCTTGTCATTTAAATCGTGAGAAGACTGAAGTCATTGTCTTCAGTTTCTGTCACAAACGCCATTCCCTATCCAAGATCTACATCCCTCTCACTAGCCATTGACTGAGGCTGGACCAGGAAGTTTACAACCTCTGCTATCTATTAATGCTGAGTTGAGTTCATCCCCATATTCTCTCCTTCCCAAACCCTACCTATTGTTACGGCCAGGTGAGGAGGGGGTACAGTCGCTACCTTCGCCTTATTTGACCGCAATAGGAGTTATCCTTTTTAAACAGTGGATGTGTTTACCATCTCAGTGAATATTTTACCTTGTACCTTTGATGTGATGGTGAAGGCACCGATCGGCAGTTTCTCTTCAGCTTAAACAGTAAAGAGGTGAGTTTATTATATTTAACAATCTAAACCCAATCTAAATAAAATGATTAAAAAACTACACATTTATGCACACACTCACAAGAGAATATCACAGAAATGGATTACAGAGTGAGAAGTAAATTTATGGTTGGATTGGATTCCAGAATAAATAAAAAAATACTCATTTTGTGAGGTTAGATGATTCCGTGGTCTTCCAGCTGAAGTTGTATTCTTGAAGTCCTTGGCTGTTCTAAATGCCCTTTGTGGCTGGCCCACATGCGATTTCACGGATTTCTTGGAGCCAGACTTATGGGTGGCTTTCTTCCCCCTGGTGTCTCTGTCTATAGCAATCTGTAGGCTTAGTGGGCCCACAGTCGCATGTGGTTTTCAAACTTGGAATGTTATCTGGAGAGAGAGAGGGAGAGAGAGTTAGGGGGACACAGCCCTTCTGCTTCAGCACAGTTTGAATCACAGGCCTGTCTGCCTTTGTCCAAGATAAGCTCCCAGCTGTCACACAGATGGACAGAAGGTCTCCTGACTGCCTCACTGTATTCTCTGGACACTTCTAATGAGATTCAAGAAACTAGTTAGAAACTTCTGTCTCCCCAGGGTTCAGCAAACCAGTATTTACACTTGGAGGATTTTACTCTTTCAAAGTCAATGTGTCAGGATGGCCTTGTATGCAATGATAATGAATGTAATCTGAGGTAATTAAAACACTACAGCAAGCCAATGTTTTGGGTCCACACTCATCAGCCATGCATCTCCTGTTGGAGGCCTTGGAATGTGAAAAGGTGTTTCAGATGCCAATTGTGGTGGCCATCTTGGCTGCCAGTTTTTTCAATGTTAACTGTCGGATTTTATTCCATTAAATGTTTACTGTAAGTTTCCAGTCAATGAATTATAATTCCACATTTGGCATATCGTGTTATCTTGACACCGCCACAGCGTACAGAAAGAAATGTGATAATGGGAACATTTCATTGCAGAATTGTGGGAAGAAATAGAAGGAAACACACATTCATTTTCAATAACCACTTCTCAAATTCACACTTTAATCTTAGAATTATTGCAGCAGACACTGTCTGTTTCAGTTGTACTGATTTAATTTTTTGAAGTTTTTTCTGGCATGGTTATGTGCCGGGTTAGACCCTGGACAATGCATCAGCGATAACTTTTTTTTCTCCTGTAATGCAACTTGAACCATTCAGGTTCCTGCACCTTGATAATCCTTCTTCCGAAACCGACAGTGTGCAATAAACTAAAAGCAAAATACTGCGGATGCTGGAAATCTGAAACAAAAACAAGAAATGCTGGATTCACTCAGCAGGTCTGGCAGCATCTGTGGAAAGAGAAGCAGAGTTAACGTGAAGGGTCACTGACCCGAAACGTTAACTCTGCTTCTCTTTCCACAGATGCTGCCAGACCTGCTGAGTGAATCCAGCATTTCTTGTTTTTGTGTGCACTAAACTGTTACTTTAGCACCTGTGATGTGTCTGAGGTTTCCTCTGAGCCTTTGTTCTTGCTGAGTTCTGCTTTGAAATTGTTAGGTTTGATTAGCTTTGGGTTTGGGTTCTTCAATGGGTAGATCCACATTGGCCTTACTTGTAGTTTTCTGGTGAGGTACACAAGTGCTGTTTACTTTAGCCTTTTTCCCTTCCATTTTCCCTTTACTTTGGGGAGGATCTTTTTTCTGCTGTATGTCCTCTGGGGCATTAGTGCTCGCAGATGTCTGTCCAGCTTTCACTTCACTCCCCTGTGGCACTTCGACTAGGTGAGGCATCTCCCTCGCAATTGTCTTGCCTTTTGTGAACTTTCCTTGCCCTTGCACGTTTCTGTAAATGCTGTTAGCAGGCTTTTTAGGGTCCCTGTTTGACCTGCATTTAAGGGTTGACTAGTCGAAGAGTAGGGGGCTCCATTTGGGAATCCTCCTGGCCCTCCGCTATCCTGTCCTCACTGTCCTTTTCAATCCTTCCCTCCTGATTGTCTGACACACTTGCACTTGTATGTCCTCTCCACAGCCTTTACCTTGTTTTTCCTTTGGTCTGGGTGTCAATTAAATAATTTACCTGACTATTCCTTTTGCCACTCGATATGGGCCACTGAACAGGGCTTTCAGGGATTCACCCTGCTTTGGGAGAGGTAACAGAACATGGTCTCTGGGCTGAAATGTTCTTGCCTTGGCATTTCTGTTTGCTTATCTTTTCATAGCTGCCTGGGAGATCTTTAGGTGTCACTGAGCCCTTGCACAGGCTCTCGTGAGCCGCTCCCAGAGCATGGAAATGTAGTCTAACATGGAAGACTCATCCCCGTATCCCCAAAACTTCGCCTTGATTAGTTTAAGAGGACCCTTCACCTCGTGTCCATAAACTAATTCAAAGAGACTAAAGTCAGTGGAATCATTGGATAAGTCCCTGGTAACCAACAGAAATCCCAGCCCTTTGTCCCTGTCATGGAGTTACTCATAGCAGTATGGACTGATCATTGTCTTTAGGGTCTGGTGGTACCGCTCCAAAGCCCATTACGACTGTGGCTGAGGACTTTAGCTGGGTTATGTCCAGATTGCCCATAATCATTTCAAAAATACTGGTGCCCTGGTCCATCTGGATCTCAGCAGGCAGCCTATATCGGGGAAAAAGATGTGTTAGCCCCTCCACAACTGCCTTGCCAGAGATATTTCTTTGGGAAAATGGCCTCTGGGAATCGGGTTACCACATCCATAATGGTGCAAAGATACTGGTAGTCCCTCTATTGTTTTCAGCAGGTGCCCCGCACAATCCACCAGCACGCTGCTGAAGTGTTCTACAAAAGCTGGTATGGGAATTAGGGGTGCAGGTTTTATTGCAGGTCGGGGCTTCCACACAACTTGGCACGTGTGACCAGTTTTACAGAACGCCACCACATCGTTGTGGCGTTGTGGACAGTAAAAATGCTGTCTTATGCGGGCTTCTATTTTTCATGCACCGACATGTCCAGTCATTGGAAGTTCGTGGGCCATTCTGAATCTTACTTTAAGGTACCTCAGCAGCACCACTATATACTGTCTTCCGATACCATTCACTACTACTCTTGCATTCACTGCACTTTTTTCCCAGCAGAAGGGATTGGGTGGACCCTCTATTCTTGAGTATGGCTACTGGTTTACTTGCCTCAGTGGAGGGGTATGGGGTCACTTTTCCTTAGGATACACATTCCTGTAACTCTCAAGGATTTTGTTAAGTGTTCCCGCACTCACTGTGGTAGGTTTACTGGGTCTCAATACTGCAGTAAAAGGTACAGCCTGAGCTGCTGTGCTTTCCATCAGGGCCCGTTTTCCTGTACTGATCTGGTGGACTCTGATTAATCCTAAATGTTTGCCCCGTCACCTCCATCATTCAGCTCGACAGTGACCTTCCGAATTACAGTGGAAACACACAGGTCTTCGGCCATTACTCCTACTCTCAGTACCTTCCTATTTGGCCTGAGGATGGGGCCCTGTGCGTCCAGCTTTTCCTCCTTGCCCAATGACTGTTCGGGCTTCGATCACCCTCCCACCTTTCATTCTCTGGTCTTTGGAGTGTTACTAGGGAAGGGTTTCCCTTTGGGGTTAAGGCCTTGTGCACAAGGGAAAATTCATCAGCCGGAATTGCAGCTTGCTTGGCTCTTCGAAACTTCTGCCCCTCTTTGTGTGTTTTAATGGGAGGGGAGCGAGTTTTGAACTCCTCGAGGTTTTCATATGTAGGCTTCATCTTGAGTGTCTGTATCTGCTGGTCAAACAGACTGTAAATCTTATTGGTACATTAAAAAAAAAGTTTAGCAAAGACAAATGTGGTCCATTACAGGCAGAGTCAGGAGAATTTATAATGGGGAATAGAGAAATGGCAGTGAAGCTAAATGATTACTTTGTGTCTGTCTTCACTGAGGAAGATACGAGATGTCTCCCAGAATTAGACATCCAAGGGACGAGGAAGATTGAGGAAGTGAAGGCAATTAATATTAGTAAGAAGTTTGTATTGGAGAAATTAATGGGGCTGAAGGTTGAAAAGTACCCAGGACGTGATATTCTACATCCCAGAGTGTTGAAAGAGGTAGCTATGGAGACAGTGGATGCATTGGTGATCATCTTCAAATAATCTATAGATTCTGGAGTGGTTCTACAGATTGGAATGTAGCAAATTTGACCCCACTATTTAAGAAGGGAGAGAAAACAGGGAATTATAGACCTACTTTCGTACATCAGTCGTTGGGAAAATGCTGGGAATCTATGTTAAAGGATACGATAAATGGACAGTTAGATAATAATCTGAATGGGCGGTGTAAACCTGGAGTTATGAATGTGAAATCATGTTTGACGAACCTGTTGGAGTTTTTATTGAGGATGTTACTAACAGAATTGATAAAGGGGAGTTGGTGGATGGGGTGTACTTTAATTTTCAGAAGGCTTTTCATAAGGTCCCCCACAGGAGGTTGGTTAGCAAAATTAAAGCACATGGGATAGCAGGTAATATACTGGCATGGATTAAGGATTGGTTAACAGGCAGAAAACAGAGAGTAGGAATAAACGTGTCATTCGCACGTTGGCAGCTGTGACTAATTGTGTACCACAAGGATCAATACTTTGGCCCCAGCTGTTAACAATATCTATCAATGATTTGGATGTGGGGACCAAATGTAATATTTCCAAGTTCGCAGATGACGCAAAACTAGGTGGGAATATGTGTTGTGAGGAAGATGTAAAGCGTCTTCAAGGGGATTAGGATAAAATTAGAGTCTGGGCAAGAACATGGCAGATGGAATATAAAATGGACAAATTAGGTTATCTTGAGTATGAGTACAAATGAGTATTTCTTAAATAGTAAGAGATTAGAAAGTGTAGATGTGCAAAGGGACCTGGGTGTCAGTAAGTCACTGAAAACTAACATGCAGGTGCAGCAAGTAAGTCGGAAGGCTAATGGTCTGTTAGCCTTTATCACAAGATGATTTGCGTACAGGAGTAATGAAGTCTTGCTTCAATTGTATAGAACCTCGGTTAGACTGCACCTGGAGTATTGTGTGCAGTTTTAAGCCCCTTACCTTAGGAAGGACATTGTTGCCATAGAGGGAATGCAACGAAGGTTCACCAGACTTGTTCCCCGGATGGCGGGACTGTCCTATGAAGAGAGATCGGGGTAACAGGGCCTTTATTCTCTCGAGCTTCAGAGAATGAGAGGCGATCTCATTGAAACCTACAAAATATTTAAAGGCATAGACAGGGTAGATGCAGCTAAGATGTTCCCCGTGGTTGTGGAGTCGAGAACCAGTGGATACAATTTCAAAATAAGAGAGAAGCCACTTAGGACTGAGATGAGGAGAAATGTCATTACTCAGAGGGTTGTGAGGAGGTCTCCACCCCAGAGGGCTGTGGAATCTCAGTCGTTGAGTATGTTTAAAGTAGAGATTGACAGATTTCGAACTACAAATGACATAAGGGGATATAGAGATAGTGTGTGAAAAAGGCATTGAATTGGATGATCAGCCATGGTCATACTGAATCGTGGAGCAGCCTCGATCGGCTCAATGGCTTACACCTGCTCCTGTGTCCCTATGTTCGAAAGCTGCTTAACTCTTTCAAACTCGAGGTAAGTTAGGTCAGGCTGCTTTCAGAGGGGTCACAATATTTGATGGTACGCCTCCGGTACTATCTCACATGCACCCATGAAAACATTTTTAGTCATCTCATAATCTGATGACCTTTCATCTGCCAACAGCCAATAAACCTCATGGGATTTTCCTGTTATTTTGCTTTGTGAAAACAGCGTCCTGTTCTCTGCCAGCCATTTCAGCTGCTTTGCAAGGTTTTAAAAAGTGACAAAAAATTCTGCCACATCCTCCTTTTTGAACTTTAGAATGAACTGGGTGAACTTTAAGAACTCAGCACATGGTCCTGAGCGAGGGGCAGCTCCCTCACTAGCTGTGCCTTCACTGGGTGTATTGGGTCTTCCTCTAGTTGTTTGAGCTGTCTTAACTCCCTTTCCTCCTTCTCCTTCTGGAACACTCTTAATTTTTCCCTTTCTTGACACTCACTCTGCTCTTTCTCGCTCTCTCTGGAATACTAATTCTAGTCTTTTCTGTTCTAGGTTTACATTAGCTGACATTACTCTATCTGTTAGTGATTCTAACCCGTTTTGAGTCTTCAGCTTCAAGTGAAAAATGGTTGGCCACAAGTCTGAGGATTTCGCGTTTCCTAGCTTTTGGACGTGGGGTAATCCCTAACTGTCCAGCTACATTACTCAAATGTTCAACAGACAGGGATTTTAACCTGTCCCGAGTTACTTCACTCTGTATGTAACTCCTTTATTGCATATGTAACTCCTTTGGTCAGAAAGGGAGGGAGACAGAAAGCAGGAAACTACAGGCCAGTTAGTATAGCATCTGTCTTCGGGACCATGTTTGAAGCTATTATTAAAGACGGTATTGCCGGCACTCAGAAAGAATTCAAGGTAATCAAGCAGAATCAACATGGTTTTATGAAAGGGAAATCATGTTTCATCAATTTATTGGAGTTCTTTGAAAAAGTAACATGTGCTGTGGATAAAGGGGAACCGATGGATGTACTGTACATAGATTTCGAGGATGCATTTGATAAGGTGCCACATCAATGGTTATGCGAAAATAAAATCTCATGGTGAATGGGGTAACATGTTGGCATGTATTTGTTAGCTAACAGGAAACAGAGAGCAAGTATAAATGGGTCATTTTCTGCTTGGCAAGATGTAATGAGTGCTGTGCCACAGGGATCAGTGCTGACACCTCAACTTTTTGCAATTTATATAAATGACTTAGATGAAGGGACCAAAGGTATGCTTGTTAAATTTGCTGATGACGCAAAGATAAGTAAGAAAGTAACTCATGAAGGGGACATAAGGAGGCTGCAAATGATGTTAGATAGGTTCAATGATGGGGTAATGACCTGGCAAATGGAGTATAATGTGGTCAGAGTGAAATTGTCTATTTTGGCAGGAAGAATAAAAAAGAAGCATATTATCTAAATGTAGAGAGATTACAGAGCTCTGAGATGCAGAGGGGTCTGGGGGTCCTAGTTCATGTATCACCAAAGGTTAGTTTGCAAGTTCAGCAAATAATTACGAAAGCTAATAGAATGTTATCCTTTATCGTGAGGGGAATTGAATACAAAAGTAGGGAGAGTATGCTTCAGCTATACAGGGCATTGGTGAGACCACATCTGGAGTACTGTGTACACTACTGGTCTCCTTATTTAAGGAAGGATGTAAATGCGTTGCAAGCGGTTCAGAGAAGGTTTACTGGTCTGATACCTGGAATGTGTGGGTTGTCTTATGAGGAAAGATTGGACAGGCTGGGCTTATATCTACTGGAATTTGGAAGGGTAAGAGGCGTCTTGATTGAAACATAAAAGATCCTGAGGGGTCTTGACAGGATTGACGTGGAAAGGATGTTTCCCGTTCTGGGAGTATCTAGAATTAGGGGTCACTATTTAAAAATAAGGGGTCGCCCATTTAAAACAGGGGTGAAGAGAACATTTTCTTCTCTCAGAGGGTCGTGAATCTTTGGAATTCTCTTCCTCAAAAGGCATTGGAAGAGACTAGTTAAATAATTTAGATAGATTCTTAATGAGCAAGGGGGTGAAAGGTTATTGGGGTAGATGGTAATGTGGGAGTCGAGTTTACAATCAGATTGGTCATGATCTTATTGAATGGCCGAGTGTCGTACTCCTGCTCTTCATTCTTATGTTCATATTTTTGTATGCTCTGGCTTAGGAAGGAACTGTCTTCGAATGTGGACATTTTAGTGTTATGGCAGTGAAAACCACAATAAGATCTGCATTGACATTTTTAATTCTTTTCTCAGGATCAATTGTTTTTCCCACTTCCAATTTCTCTTTGGTCATTGGGTTACAATCAATTTCTGTTGCAGTCAGGTGAGGAGGGGTCCCAGGCTCCACTCTTGTCATATATCTTATTTGTCCACAACAGGGTTTATTCCATTTTAACGGTGGATGTGCTGACCACCTCAGTGAGTATATGACCTTTTACTTTTGTTGTGATCGCGAAAGAACCAATCCGATAGGTTTTCCTGAGTTTAAACAAGAGGTGAGTTTATTAGACGTAACAATATAAACTGGATCAAAATAACATCATAAAAAATATTAGCGACTCATTGATACACACACTCACACGAGAATCACACACAAATAAATTAGAATGAGAAATAAATTTGTGTTGGATTAGAGTCCAGAATAAATAAATTTAAAAAAGGTCTGTGGGATTGGATCATTCGCTGGTCTGCATTTTCCCACCCTTAGTTATAAGTGTCATGTCATCTGCAAGAGTTGAAATTACGTTGTTTTTTACAAATACGTCAGTGTCATTTATATATCTATCCAGATGTCAGGAAGTGTACCAGTTCTAATACTGACTCCTGAGAAACAGCACTGTATACTCCCCCTCCCCCAGTCTGAACGATGTCTGTTCACCACTTCTCTCTACTTTCTGTCCCTGAGTCAGTGTCATATCTACACTGTCACTGTCACATTAATCCATGTTGTTCCATATTTCATAACACGTCTATGAAATGTCATTTGATCACAGGCCTTTTGAAAGTCTGTATACATATAACAGGAAACACACTATCCTCATCAACACTCACAGTTATGTCATCAATGAACTTGATCAAGATTATCAGACATGATTTGTCATTAACTTATTCGTGCTACTTGTCATTTATTGTTCCATGTTTTTCTGAGAAAGATATATTTTTGTATTGGGTTATGGCCTCTAGTAATTTCCAACCACCGACATTACACTGACTGGTCAGTAGTTACAGGATTCATCTAATGTCTCCTTTTGTAAACAGGATGTAACATTTACCATCCTCCAGTCCTCTGTCATCAATCCCAGATCCAAGGAGGATTCAATGATTCTGGCCAGTGCCTCTGCTATTTCCACCATTCCTTCCCTCAGCAACCCTCTCTATTGTTTTATCAAAGATCTCCATCAAGTTTACCTCACCACCACCTCTCTCCACTCCTCCACTGTTGTTAAATTTTCAGACTGCTTATCCGACATCCAGTACTGGATGAACAGGAATGTCATCCAATTAAATATTGTGAAGGCTGAAGTCATTGTTTTCACTCCCCACTCCAACTCTGTTCCTCTGCTCTTGGTTCCATCCCTGTCCCTGGTAACAGTCTGAGGTTCAGACAGTCTGTTTGCAACCTTGGTGTAATGTTCGGGGCATTAACAGGCACATGGACAAATGTGGCTTAATTACGGAAAACCAGCACAGATCCGGTGAGGGAAAATGGTGTTTAATTAACTTGCTGGAGTTTATTGAAGTGGTAAAAAGGAAGCTTGATGAGGACAATGCTGTTGATGTGGTGTGAATGGAATTCCAAAAAGCATTTGATAAAGTGTAACACAACAGACCTGTGAGCAAAGTTATAGCTCATCGAATAATAAAGGACAGTAGCAACATGAAACTAAACTAGTTGAGTGACAGGAAACAGAGATTAGTGATTAATGGATGCTTTTCGCGTTGGAGAAAAGTTTGTAGTGGAATCAATACAAAATACTGCAGATGCTGGAAATCTGAAATAAAAACAGAAAGTGCTGGAAATACTCAGCAGGTCTGGAAGCATTTGTGGAGAGAGAAACAAAGTTAATAAAAACACCAAGTGCTGGAAATACTCAGCAGGTCAGGCAGCGTCTGTGGAGAGAGAAGCAGAGTAAATAAAAACAGCAAGTGCTGGAAATACTCAGCAGGTCTGGCAATATGTGCGTAGAGAGAAGCAAAGTTTATGTTCCAGGTTTGTGACCTTTCATCAGAAATGGCAAAGGTTAGAAATGTAATAGGTTTTAAGCAAGTAAAGCAGGAGTGGATGGTGTAAACACAAGGACAGAAATGTGGGCATTAGAGCGGGGGTGGGGGAGGGGTGTTGAAATGAAAAGCGAGCAGAAGCTCGGGATCAGGCTTTTGGACTGAGCGGAGGTGTTCCACAAAGCGGTCACCCAATCTGTGTTTGACCTGTTGCGGTGTTCCAGTGAACATCAACGCCAGCTCGAGGAACAGCACCTCATTGGCTGATTAGGCATTCTACAGACTTCTGGACTGAACATTGAGTTCAATAATTTCAGAGCATGACCGGCACATTTTTATTGTTATTTTGCTTTATCAGTTTTTTTTTACCATGTGCTGGCCTTAAACTTGGATTTTTATGTTGGTGCTTTTGGCTAGGTTTGTTCATTATTTTTCATTTAACACCCTCTCAGCTCTAACGCTTTGTCTTTCACCGCACAATAACTCACTCTCTTTGCCTTTGCTCCATGACCTCCTCGTCAGTTAATCTCTCTGACCCTCAGTTCTATGAATAGCCCTTTTGTTGTCTTTTGCCCCACCCCTGCTTTATTTGATTAAAAACTATTACATTTCTAACCTTTGCCAGTTCTGATGAACCATCACAGACCCGAAACATTACCTCTGTTTTTCTCACTCTTCAGATGCTGCCAGACCTGCTGAGTATTTCCAGCACTTATTGTTTTTATTTAAGATTTGTAGTGCGGTTCCCCAAGGATCAGTGTTGGGACCCTTTTTCTTCCTGATATATATTAATGACCTAGACCTTGGTGTACAAGGAACAATTTCAAAGTTTGCAGATGATACTAAACTTGGAAGCGTTGTGAACTGAGAGCAGGATAGTGTACAACTCCAAAACGAGAGACAATTTGGTGGAATGGGCAGACTGGTAGCAGATGACGTTCAATGTGGATAAATGTGAAGTGATTTATCTTGGTAGGAAGAACATGAAGAGACAATGGTACAAAAAGTGTTTGATTGAAAGGGGTTAACTGAACCTGTTTGTTCTGTTACTGCAATTAATGACAGTCTTCATGGAACCTACTTGTGTCACTGGAAGATTTCCATCTTCAATTAATAAGGCGCTCCTTTCAATGTGTTATCCAATAGTGTCAGTGGGAGCATCATCCCCGACACTAACAGAGATCAGCAGCTCCAGAGAGAGGGAGAGGACAGATCAGAATCGCAGAAGAGGAGATCGGAATATTACAACAATAGTTCAGAATCTGAGAAAAGTTGATTGGAATGTTACAACAATGGATCAGAATCTGATAACAATAGATTGGAATGTTACAACAATGGATCAGAATCTGAGAACAATAGATTGGAATGTTACAACAATGGACAGGAGTTCCATCTTTGAGTTTGACTTTCTTTCTGCATATTATGATCGGCTATCATTAAATAGTCGGATCCATTACGCACTGAAGATTACCCAGAACATTTACTATCACATCCTGGCTATTTTTGGTGTTCCTGGTAAGTCTCTCTGTCTAACTATTAATTCCATAAACCATGTGTAACTGCATTAAAAACAAGAAATGCTGGAACCACTCAGCAGGTCTGGAAGCATCTATGGAAAGAGAAGCAGAGTTAACGTTTCGGGTCAGTGACCCTTCTTCGGAACTGACAAATATTAAAGATGTCACAGGTTATAAGCAAGTGAGGTGGGGGTGGGGCAAGAGATAACAAAGGAGAAGGTGTAGATTGGACAAGGCCACATAGCTGACCAAAAGGTCATGGAGCAAAGGCAAACAATATGTTAATGGTGTGTTGAAAGACAAAGCATCAATACAGATTAGGTGTTAATACACTGAATATTGAACAGCTGCAAATGCAAATATGAAGAAAAACAGTGGGTGACCAAACTGAACGAACTAAGATGAAATGAAATAAATGCAAAAAAAGGTTGTAAATAATGTAAAAAAGAAAAAAAAGAGAAAAGAAAAAATAACTAAAAATAGAAATAAAATGGGGGGCCCTGTCATGCTCTGAAATTATTGAACTCAATGTTCAGTCCGGCAGGCTGTAGTGTGCCTAATCGGTAGATGAGATGCTGTTCCTCGAGCTTGCGTTGATGTTCACCGGAACACTGCAGCAATCCCAGGACAGAGATGTGAGCATGAGAGCAGGGGGGAATGTTGAAATTGCAAGCAACCGGAAGCTCAGGGTCCTGCTTGCGCACTGAGTGGAGATGTTCCGCAAAGCAGTCACCCAGTCTGCGCTTGGTCTCCCCAATGTAGAGGAGACCACATTGTGAGCAGCGAATACAGTATACTACATTGAAATAAGTACAAGTAAATCGCTGCTTCACCTGAAAGGAGTGTTTGGGGCCTCGGATAGTGAGGAGAGAGGAGGTAAATGGGCAGGTATTACACCTCCTGCGATTGCAGGGGAAGGTACCATGGGACGGGGACGAGGTGGTGGTGGTAATGGAGGAGTGGACCAGGGTGTCGCGGAGGGAAATATCCCTTCGGAATGTTGACAGGGGAAGGGAGGGAAGGATGTGTTTGGTATTGGCATCACACTGGAGGTGGCGGAAATGGCGGAGGATGATCCTTTGCATATGGAGGCAGTTAGGGTGGAAAGTGAGGACAAGGGGAACCCTGTCACGGTTCTGGGAGGGAGGGGAAGGGTTGAGGGAAGAGGTACGGGAAATGGGCTGGACACGGTTAAGGGCCATGTCAACAACAGTGGGGGCAATCCTCGGTTGAGGAAAAAGTAGATCATATCAGAAGCACCGTCATGGAAGGTAGCATCATCAGAGCAGATGCATCAGAGACGGCGAAACTGGGAGAATGAAAGGAGTCCTTACAGGAGGTAGGGTGTGAAGAAGTGCAGTCGAGGTAGCTGTGGGAGTCGGTGGGCTTATAAAGGACATTAGTAGACAACCTATCCACAGAGATGGATTGCATTATCGTTCTTGCCATTTACTCTGCCCTCCTTGCTACTTCTGTTATACCTGGCAATTCTCTATCTCCAGATATTAGCTCCATTATCCATTGATGTGTATTAGAGTTCTTGTAATTTATTCTCCCATCTGTACTGCTGTTGCTCTCTCTGGTAAGTCTCTATCTCCCGATACGTGATCTGTAAAACCTGTTTCACTGGAATAATGTTCTTGCAATGTTAATTTTGGGATGAGTGGAGCTAGTGTCATCGGTCTCTTTATGCAATTCTGTCCCTTGTGCATGAACCACTTACTCCTCCCGAGCCAATGTCTGAAGCTGAAACAGACAGTTAGTAATCTCTGTATTCAAGGGCAGCACAGTGGCGCAGTGGTTAGCACCGCAGCCTCATAGCTACAGGGACCCGGGTTCGATTCCGGGTACTGCCTGTGTGGAGTTTGCAAGTTCTCCCTGTGTCTGCGTGGGTTTTCTCCGGGTGCTCCGGTTTCCTCCCACAAGCCAAAAGACTTGCAGGTTGGTAGGTAAATTGGCCATTATAAATTGCCCCTAGTATAGGTCGGTGTTAGGCAAATATAGGGACAGGTGCGGATGTGGTAGGAGTATGGAATTAGTGCAGGGTTAGTATAAATGGGTGGTTGATGGTCGGCACATACTCGGTGGGCCGAATGGCTTGTTTCAGTGCTGTACCACTAAAACTAAAACTAAAACCTCTATCATGTCTCCCCTTCAGATCCGTCATTCTAGTGAAAACAATCCGAGTTTCTCCAACTTCTCCTCGTAGCTAATGCCCTCCAGACGAGGCAACATCCTGGTATACTTTTTCTGTACCCTCTCCAAAGCCGCCACATCCTTCTGGTAGTGTGGCGACCAGAATTGTACGCAATATTCCAAGTGTGGCCTAATGAAGCTTCTGTACAGCTGCAGTACGACTTGCCAATTTTGATGCTCAATGTCCCGACCGATGAAGGCAAGCATGCCATATGCCTTCTTGACTACCTGATCCACCTGCGTTGCCACTTTTAGTAACCTGTGGACCTGTCCGTCCAGATCTCTCTGCCTGTCAATATTCCTAAGGGTACTGCCATTTACTGTATGCTTCCCACCTGTATTAGACCTTCCAAAATGCATTACCTCACATTTGTCCAGATTAAACTCCATCTGTCGTTTCTCTGCGCAAGTCTCCAACCCATCTATATCCTGCTGTATCTTGTGACAACCCTCATCACTATCTGCAACTCCACCAACCTTTGTCTCGTCCACCAACTTACCAATCAGAACAGCTACATTTTCGTCCAAATCATTTACATATACTACATACAGCAAAGGTCCCAGCACAGATCCCTGCGGAACACCACCAGTCACATCCCTCCATTCAGAAAAGCACCCTTCCACTGCTACCCTCTGTCTTCTATGTCCGAGCCAGTTCTGTATCCACCTTGCCAGCTCACCTCTGATCCCGTGTGACTTCACCTTTTGTACTAGTCTGCCATGAGGGACCTTGTCAAAGGCTTTACTGAAGTCCAGGTCGACAACATCCACTGCCGTTCCTTTTTTTTTTAGAACATTACAGCGAAGTACAGACCCTTCGGCCCTCGATGTTGCGCCGACCTGTGAAACCATCTGTCCTACACTATTCCATTTTCATCCATATGTCTATCCAATGACCACTGAAATGCCCTTAAAGTTGGCGAATCTACTACTGTTCCAGGCAGGGCGTTCCACGCCCTTACTACTCTCTGTGTAAAGAAACTACGTCTGACATCTGTCCTATATCTATCACCCCTCAACTTGAAGCTATGTCCCCTCGTGTTTGCCATCACCATCCGAGGAAAAAGACGCTCACTATCCACCCTATCTAACCCTCTGATTATCTTATATGTCTCGATTAAGTCACCTCTCCTCCTCCTTCTCTCCAACGAAAACAACCTCAAGTCCCTCAGCCTTTCCTCGTAAGACCTTCCCTCCATACCAGGCAACATCCTAGTAAATCTCCTCTGCACCCTTTCCATAGCGTCCACATCCTTCCTATAATGCGGTGACCAGAACTGCACGCAATACTCCAGGTGCGGTCTCACCAGAGTTTTGTACAGCTGCAGCATGACCTCGTGGCTCCGAAACACGATCCCCCTACTAATAAAAGCTAACACACCATATGCCTTCTTAACAGCCCTATTAACCTGGGTAGCAACCTTCAGGGATTTATGCACCTGGACACCAAGATCTCTCTGTTCATCTACACTACCAAGAATCTTCCCATTAACCCAGTACTCTGCATTCCTGTTACTCCTTCCAAAGTGAATCACCTCACACTTTTCCGCATTAAACTCCATTTGCCATCTCTCAGCCCAGCTCTGCAGCCTATCTATGTCCCTCAGTACCTTACAACATCCTTCGGCACTATCGCCAACTCCACCTACCTTAGTGTCATCTGCAAATTTACTAACCCACCCTTCTACACCCTCTTCCAGGTCATTTATAAAAATGACAAACAGCAGTGGCCCCAAAACAGATCCTTGCGGTACACCACTAGTAGCTAAACTCCAGGATGAACATTTGCCATCAACCACCACCCTCTGTCTTCTTTCAGCTAGCCAATTTCTGATCCAAAGCTCTAAATCACCTTCAACCCCATACTTCCGTATTTTCTGCAATAGCCTACCGTGGGGAACCTTATCAAACGCCTTACTGAAATCCATATACACCACATCCACTGCTTTACCCTCATCCACCTGTTTGGTCACCTTCTCGAAAAACTCAATAATGTTTGTGAGGCACGACCTACCAGTCACAAAACCGTGCTGACTATCTCTAATGAACTTATTCTTTTCAAGATGATTATAAATCCTGTCTTTTATAACCTTTTCCAACATTTTACCCACAACTGAAGTAAGGCTCACAAGTCTATAATTACCAGGGCTGTCTTTACTCCCCTTCTTGAACAAGGGGACAAAATTTGCTATCCTCCAGTCTTCCGGCACTCTTCCTGTCGACAATGACGACAGAAAGATCAAGGGCAAAGGCTCTTTATCAATCATTTTTGTCACTTCCTCAAAAAACTCAATCAAGTTAGTGAGACAGGACCTCCCCTTCACAAAACCACGCTGCCTCTCGCTAATAAGTTCATTTGTTTCCAAATGGGAGTAAATCCTGTCCCGATGATTCCTCTCTAATAATTTCCCTGCCACTGATGTAATGCTCACCGGCCTATAATTTCCTGGATTATCCTTGCTACCCTTCTTAAACAAAGGAACAACACTGGCTATTCTCCAGTCCTCTGGGACCTCACCTGTAGCCAATGAGGATGCAAAGATTTCTGTCAAGGCCCCAGCAATTTCTTCCCTTGCCTCCTCCAGTATTCTGGGGTAGATCCCATCAGGTTCTGAGGACTTATCTACCTTAATGCTTTGGAAGACACCCAACACCTCCTCCTTTTTGATAATGAGATGACTGAGATTATCTACATTCCCTTCCCGAGGCTCATCATCCACCAAGTTCTTCTCTTTGGTGAATACTGATGCAAAGTACGCATTTAGCACCTCACCCATTTCCTCTGGCTCCACGCATAGATTCCCTCCTCTGTCCTTGAGTGGGCCAACCCTTGCCCTGGCTGCCCTCTTGCTCTTTATATACATATAAAACGCCTTCGGATTCTCCTTAATCCTGTTTGCCAATGATTTTTCATAACCCCCCTTCGCCCTCCTGAGTCCTTGAAGTTCCTTCCTACTGTCTTTATATTCCTTATATTCCTTCATCTGTTCCCAGCCTTCCAGCCCTTACGAATGCTTCCTTTTTCTTTTTTACTAGGCTCACGATATCCCTCGTTATCCAAGCTTCCCGAAACTTGCCAAACTTATCCTTCATCCTCACAGGAACATGTTTGTCCTGGATTCTAATCAACTGACGTTTGAAAGACTCCCACATGTCAGATGTTGATTTACCCTCAAACAGCCGCCCCCAATCTAAATTCTTCTGTTCCTGCCTAATATTGTTATAATTAGCCTTCCCCCAATTTAGCACCTTCATCCGAGAACTACTCTTATCTTTATCCACAAGTACCTTAAAACTTATGGAATTATTGTCACTGTTCCCGAAATGCTCCCCTACTGAAACTTCGACCACCTGGCCGGACTAATTCCCCAATACCAGGTCCAGTACGGCTGCTTCCCTCATTGGGCTATCTACATATTGTTTCAAGAAGCCCTCCTGGATGCCCCTTGCAAATTCTGCCCCATCCAAGCCCCTAACACTAACTGAGTCCCAGTCAATATAGGGGAAGTTAAAATCTCCCACCACCACAACCCTGTTACCTTTCCATCTTTCCAAAATCTGTCAACATATCTGCTCCTGTATCTCCTGCTGGCTGTTCGGAGGCCTGTACTAAACCCCCAACATTGTGACTACATCCTTCCTATTCCTGAGCTCTCCCCATATTGCCTCGCTGCATGCTCCCTCCGAGGTGTCCTCCCACATTACAGCTGTGATATTCTCCTTAACCAGTAATGCAACTCTCCCACCCCTTTTACATCCCCCTCTATCCTGCCTGAAGCATCTAAATCCCAGAAAGTTTAGCTGCCAATCCTGTCCTTCCCTCAAGCAAGTCTCCATAATTGCAACGACATCATATTTCCAAATACTAATCCAAGCTCTAGGTTCATCTGCCTTATCTGGTGTACTTCCCGCATTGAAACAAATGCACTTCAGACCACCAGTCCCGCTGTGCTGAGCAACATCTCCCTGCCTACTTGTCCTCTCAGTCTTACTGGTATTACTCAGTAGTTCCTCCTCAGTTATTTCACCTGCTGATCTACTGCTCTGGTTCAAACCCCCTACTACACTATTTTCAACCCTCCCGAGTGATGCTAGCCAGGATATTTGTGCCTCTCCAGTTTAGATACAAGCCGTCTTTCTTGTACAGGTCCCACCTGTCTCGGAAGAGAATCCAATGATCCAGATATCTGAAACCCTCCCTCCTACACCAGCTTCCATTCGTGCCCCTAGTCCTACATGCAACTGTTAATGGGAACAGTTTTTCCTTGTCTAAATTATCTAAACCTGTCATAATCTTGTAACCTAACCTTGTAACTAAAATCCTCCATCCCTGGAACCGTTCTGCTAAATCTCCTCTGCACCATTTCAAGGACCTTCACAATCTTTCTGAAGTGTGGCGACCGGAATTGGACACAATAGTCCAGCTGAGACCTAACCAGAGATTTTTAAACATTCATCATAACTTCTCTGCTTTTGTACTCAATACCTCTATTTATGAAATCCAAGATTATTTGCATTTTACTAACCACTCTCTCAATAAGTCCCGTCACCTTTAAAGATGGATACACATGCATCCACAGGTCTCTCTGTTCCTGCACTCTGTTTAGAACTGTGCTATTAATTCTGTATTGCTTTCCTACCCCTACAGTCACAATGCAACACCTCACACTTGTCTCACACTTCCATCTGCCACTTGTCTGCCCAATCTACTCATCTATCTATATCCTGCCGCAGGTGGTTCTGAACATCCTCACTTAGCCACAGCTCCGAGTTTGGTATCAAAGAAAGATTTTGAAATTCTACTCTGTATTACAAGATCCGAGTCATTTATACACAGCAAAATAAAACAGTGGCCCTAGCACTGACCGTGGAGGAACACCCACTGTCGAACATCCTCCAGTCTGAAAAACAGCCATTTACTATGACACACTGTTTTCTGTACATAAGCCATCTTTTTATTCAATTGAACACTGACCCTCCCATTCCAGGAGACTCGATTTTGGTAATTAACATTTTAATGTTGTACTTTATCAAACACATTCTTCAAACCAATATAGACAAAATCCATCACATTCCCTTCATCAACCTTCTCTGCTGCATCATCAAAAAATACAATTAGTTTAGTCAAGCATGACCTTTCTTTTGTAAATCTATCTATCTTGAAATAACTCAAACCTCTCCAAATGCCCGCTGTTGTATCCCTAATTATTGTTCAAAACCTTTCCCACCACTGATGTTTGACTAACTGGCCTGTAGTTGCGAGGACTGTGTGTTGTCCATTGAAGTATCCGCTAGGTGAGAGAGGCCATCTATGTCAGGTGAGGTGAATATATCATTTTCTCCCTCAGCAGGGAGAAGCAAGGTGAGAGATCCCGTGGCTTTCTCCGGATAGCGGGATTCCTGATGGTGTAGGTGGCTCTGCGGGGCCCGAATGTCAATGGGGAGAGGTACAGGAACTGAAAGAATTCTCACTCCATTAATGTACAGTTGGTGTGTGAGGATGTCCAGTACATCATGTTGGTGAATGTCCACTATCCTGGCAGCAGCCACCAAACATTCATTCTGAAGCCGTCAGCAGTTCCCACGACCTTCAGAACTCTGTGGAGAATCAGAATGTAGCTCCTCGGAGAGAATCACTACCCTGTCTTTACATGGCTCATGATTCACCCCCAAGGAATTCATACCCCACCATCCATCACCAACCAACCAGGATTTTTCCAGGATATGTCCTGAATGCCTTCCACCCGGACAGGCTGCCGGCGATTGCCTGCTAAGATTCCGGTTGCCAAAGGACAACTTCCCTTTCCCACCACAGATTCCTCATTCTCCACCATTGTCCCCATCTGAGATGCCCCATCACAGCATCCGCTTGGTCACCATCCTGCAATAAAAACCTTTTCATTAACATCTTTATCCAACAACACATCCAATTATGCAAACACAGCGCAACTATTCACCCTTGTAAATTCCCTTAGTGACTGTCTTGTGGGTTCCCTCGACTTTGCTCGGGATCCTACACAGTGTTTCCCCAGTGCCTGCAGCATGGCTGATGGAAGGCTGCTGACCTTCACTGGGGAGACTGCATATGGCCTTGCAGGACGTCCTCGAGCAGCTCTGGGCTCTGAGGGCTCGGATTCGGACTGCACCACCTCGACACAGGCAGCAGCAGCCTGGGCTGGCTGATGGGTAACAGCAAGGACACTGGTGGAGTGACAGTGAAGGGAGAACAAATACTGTCATCCTTAGAGAGGACAGCAGGTTCATGCTCCACAGAGACACTTTCACTCCCACGGGGCGACACCTCAGCAATCCTAGTAATCTACTGAAAAACAGATTGCTGGACTGCTGTGAGATCCTGCAAACCCATTTGAACACGGAGATCCACAGCCATGATGACAACAGTCTGATCCTGCATGGCAGCACGCAATCTGAGTCTGCGTTTCCACTGCAGCACTGAGACTTTGGGTGTCTGCTATCTGTGCTGCAGTGGAAGCTGAGACAATGGTCACCAGACACGGTATCACAGCTGGGTCCGCTAGTGCTGTCATGGAGTTAGTGACCACTTCCACAGGGGAAAGAATGTGCTTCAAACTCTGTACAATGTCCTGTGCCATGTTGGAGCTGGACTCCTCCATGTTCCTTGACAGTGACAACAGACTGTCTGACAGGCCTGTCAATGGACAAAGTATCTCACTGTACATGTCGATCAGCATTCTCCTGCATGCTGTTCCACCAATGTTCACATCTGAGTCCTGTGTATTATAACTCGTTGTGACCCTGCCCTCCGGTGAGCTGACACATGAACTATCCTTTCCCCCTGGCCTGGCTGCAGCTCACTCGTGCTCGGTGACTCACCAGGTGCAGATTCCGACGCTATACTAGCCTCTAAGGAACATACAGCGAAAGTATTTGATCTGGTGACTGTGAGTTTCCGACCAAGTGATTGGGCTTCACTATCAGTGTTGTGATGCTGCTCTCGCTCTGTCACCTGGAGCTGCTGTTACTGGGAAGCTGGCATTTTTGGGCTATCATTGGAAAGTATACAATCAGAAGGAGCGTGTTGTTGTGAGGGATTGGGGATGGGATGGAAAGCAGGAGGTCCATGGTCCCACCATCTGCAGCTTGTACTTCTTCCCTGACAGTAGGATGAGGGGGAGGTGGGAGTTAAGAAGGAACATAAGGCAGCAACATAGCATCATCCTGAATGCTCTCGGTGATGCCGGATGCCACGGGCTCTGTCTCAGCCGGTCCCATGATGTGGAGAATCATCTCCTCCCTCAGGCTCAGAGGATGAAGGTATGCCTCGTCTCCGCCGGCTCACTGCTGCTTCTTGTGATAATTAGCCACCTTGCCTGTAAGAGAGAGGGCAGAATTTCACTGATTGTGTTGCACTGTGTTTGGTTGATGTGCCTGCCATAGCTGAATAGCTGAAGGTATGTGGAGGCAGGGAGAGGTGGGTGTGAGGCTGGTATCAGTGGAAGGTGTGTGAGGGTAAGGTGGAGTATGTAAATGTTAGTTGTGAGTCCTGAGTGTTCGGGACTGCTGATGGGTGAGTGATGGGGGTGTGGTTCATTGAGCAGTGTGAGAGGTTGGTGGTGTTGAGGGGAGGAGTTGCCATGTGGAGATGATTTCCCTGACATTGTCCACCAGTGTCAGCTCCTTAAACATCTTCTGCTCTTCTGCCAGGTCCTCGGGGCCAGACTTCTTGCACTGAACTCCCTGACCACCTGCTCCAATTCACTTCGAAGCACGTACCTTGAGGGTCTGCACCCCACCCCATGGGAACATGGCCTCTCTGCTCCTGTCACCCTCCATGGCTAAGGCCTCCAGCAACACATCCGTGTGCCGTAGAGCACTCTCTCTGTCCCAGTATTCTATTTACCTTGTCTCCAATTGCGGCATTTCATAGTCAGCAGCAGCAGCCTCCTGTGATTCAGTGCAGCTTCCCTTTAACAGGAACAGACTGTCTTTAAGAGCTGAATCCTGGATGAAACACGAGCCAGCCTCACACAACCTTAGGCCCCAGCAGACAGACAGCACCGCGTGTCACCCTAGGCGGTACATAGAATTCGTGGAAATGAGAAGGCAGCAGGAAGTTTGTGTGTCACGTGCCTCAACATGAATAGGTAAGGGCAGATCACGAATTACAATCCCTACACCCGAAAAGCGAAGCAAACCCGATTTTCTCGCTATTTCCATCTTCCTTTCCCAATTACACATGTCCTCACTCGCTCTCTACACTCTGTCTGCTTCTCATAGAATTAGACACTGATGCAGTACAAAAGGAGGCTATTCGGCCCATTGTTTCAGTGCTGTCTCTTGGAATGAGCTATTTAATGAATTCCACCACACCGAACAACTTTCCGCAGCCTCCTTTTTTTTCCTATTCAAGTATTTGCTAAATTCCCTTTTGAAAGATATTATTGAATCTGATTCCACCATGTTTTCAGGCAGTGAATTCCACATCCCAACAACTCGCTGTGTAAGAAAATTCTCCTCATTTCACCTCTGGTTCTTTGCCAATTACCTTCAATCTCTATCTTCTTAATTGTGAACTTTCTGACACTGGAAACAGTTTCGCATTAATTACCCTATCAAAACCCTTCATGATTTTGAATTATTTATTAAATCACCCCTTACCCTTCATTGCTCCAAAGAGAACAATCCCAGCTTTTCCAATCTCTCCACATAACTGAATTCCCAGATCCCTGGTACCATTCTAGTAAATCACGTCTGTATCTTCACTAGGTCCTTGACATCCTTATCAAAGTGTGGACACAATTCTCCAGCTGGGACCTAACCAGTGATGTATAAAAATCAGCATGTCCTCCTGAGTTTTATTACTCTGTGCCTCTCTCTCTGACACCAAGGACACTACATGTTCCCTTCAAAGATCTGTGTGTGTACAGCCCAGGTCTCTCTAATCCTGCACCCACTTCATAATGGTACCATTAAGTTTATATTGTTTCTCCTCATACTTCCTACTCAAATGTCTTCCTTCACAGTTCACTGTATTAAATTACATCTGCCATGTTCCTGTCCATTTCACCAGTCAGTCTCTGTCCTCCTGAAGTCTGTTACTATCCTTCTCACTGTTTATTAACATTTCTGAGTTTCCTGCCACCTGAAAACATTTGACATTATCCTCTCTGTACACAATCCCATTGTTTTAACATACTGCAACTGTGATCCCAACAGTGACCCTCGGGATAATAAAAGCAAAATACAGAGGATGATGGAAATCTGAAATAAGTACAAGGAATGCTGGAAATACACAGCAGGTCTGAGAGCATCTGTGGAGAGAGAAGTAGAGTTAATGTTTCAGGTCAGTGACCCTTCTTCAGAACAGGGGAACGCCACTGTGTCCTTCCCTCCAGACTGAACAATGAACATTCTCCACTGCTCTCTGCTTTCTGCTTTGCATCTCGATCAGATCTACTTTTAAATTTCCCTGCTCTAAGTTGAACCATCCCAGCTACATAACTGTAATCCCTCATCCCTGGAAAAATTCCAGTAAAACTCTTTTATCCCCTCTCCAATGGGCTCACGTCCTTCTTAAAATGTGGTTCCCTGTATTGGACACAATACTCCAGGTGGAGCCGATCAAGTCTTTTCTATAGGTGTACCAGAACATCCTGACTATTCGACTCTGTGTCTCTATTAATAAAACCTAGGAATCTATTTTCTTTTATCACTGTTTGTTAACCTGTCCAGCTCACTTCAAAGATTGCACACAAACACCCCAGGTCTCTCTGTTATTCTCACTACCTTTAAAGTTGTGTCATTGAGCTTGTATTATCTCTCCTCATTCATCCACCCGCAGTTCGCTATCACCTTCGCAAAGGCTATTGGGGGTGGGTGATAACTGCTGGCCCAGCCAGCGACACCCACAACCCATGAATAAATAATATTATAAAATCTTTCCACAATGTATCACTTCACACATCTGCCAGGCCAATTAAATATTAGGAAAACTAAAGCCAGTGTTTTCAAACCCCACATCAAACATTTCGGAGCTACAGACTCCATCCCTCTCCTTGGCAACTGTCTGAGACTAAAGCAAAGTGTTTACAACCTGGTGTCATAGTTGCTCCTGCGATGAGCTTTCTTCCAAATATTCATGCTATCAATAAAACTGCCTATTTCCAACCCCTTAACATTGGACGACTTCATCCCTGTCTCAGTTCCTCTGCTGATGAAACACTCCCCCTTGCCTGTGTTACCTGTAGACTTGACTATTCCAACACACTCCTGGCTGGTCTCCCACATTCTACCCGCCATAAACTTGAGGTGATGAAAAACACTGCTGCCCATGTCCTAACTCACACCAAGTCCTGTTCACCCATCACCCCCTGAAATCACTGACCGACATTGGATCTTGGTCAGCAACACCTCAGTTATAAAACTCTCAGCCTTCTTTTCATGTGCCTCAACAGAGTGTCTTGCTAGGCCCTGACAGAGGGCAGTGAAAAGTCAATACAATTCTGTGAGTCTGGAGTCACATGTCGGGCAGACAAGGAAAGGACGGCAGATTTCTTTCCCGAAAGGACATTTGTGAATCAGATGGTGTTTAACAAAAAACGATGATAGTTTCATGGCTCCATGACTGAGACTAGCTCTCTATTCCAGATTTTAACACACTCCTGGCTTGTCTCACACATTCTACTCTCTGTAAACTTGAGGTCATCCAAACTCTGCTGCTCTTGTGCAAACTCACACCAAGTCCCGTTCCCTGATCACTGACATACATCGGCTGCCAGGTCAGCAATGTCTTGATTTTAAAATTCTCAACCGTGTTTGCAACTCCCTCGATGTCCTCATCCCTCCTTATCGATGTAATATTCACCAGCCCAACAACCCTCCAAAATATCTGCACTCCTCCAATCCTGGTCTCTTGTGTCTGCTTGATTTTCATCACTGCTCCACTGCCAGCCAGGTCTTCTTCTGCCTAGACCCAAAGCTCTGGAATACCCTAACTACAGCTCTTTTATTTTATTCGTGTGTGGGATATGTGCATCGCTCTCAAGGCCAGCATTTGTTCCCATCCCTAATTGCCCTTGACAAATGAGTGACTTGCCAGGACATTTCACAAGGCAGTTAAGAGTTAACCACATTGTTGAGGGTCTGGAGTCACATGGAGGCCAAATCAGGTAAGGACAGCAGATTTCATTCCCGAAAGGACATTAGTAAATCAGATCGGTTTTTACAACAATCGATGATAGATTCATGGCACCATGACTGAGACTAAATTTCATTTCCAGACTTTTATTAATGAATTTAAATTATTAATTGATTGAATTTTAATTCCCACCAACTGCCATGTGGGAATTGAACCCATGGCATTAGCCTGAACCTCTGGTTTTCTAGTTCAGTGACATTACCGCTATACCACTGTCACTGCCTCTTTGCCTCACTTTCCTCCCTTAAGACACTACTTAATACCTCCTGCTTTGACCAAGAAATGTAAGTTGTTGTTGTTGGGCTTTGCCAGATAAGGTTTGTCATTACCATATCCCTGCTGCCGTCCATTTATTGTCCCATGTTCTTTTCCAAGCAACGAATGTTTTTGTCCTGGGCTGTGAAGTCTAGAAATTTCCCACCAGCGACGTTCGACTGACTGGTCAGTAATTACACCGTTTGCTCCATCTCTCCTTTTTTAAACCGAGTGTAACATTTACAACCCTCCCATCTCTGGCATCAAGCCCATATCTGAGGAGGATTGGAACATTCTGTCCAGTGCCTCTGCTATTTTCCACATTCCTTTCCTCAGCATCCCCCGCTCATCCCATCCAGACCGGGTAAATGGTCTACTTTATTGTGGCACAAGAAGAGTTGGATTGAAAGGGGTTAACTGAACCTGTTTGTTCAGTGATTGTAATTAATGTCAGTCATCATGGACCTTAATTGTGTCGCTGGAGGGTTTCCCTCTTCTATTAATACAGGACTCCTTTCAATGAGTTATCCCATAGTGTCAACAACAGCATCATCCCGGTGCTATCAAGGATCAGCAGCCCCAGCGAGAGAGAGGATAGATCAGAATCTGAGAACAATAGATTGGAATGTTACAACAATGGGTCAGAATCTGAGAACAATAGATTGGAATGTTACAACAATGGGTCAGAATCTGAGAACAATAGATTGGAATGTTACAACAATGGGTCAGAATCTGAGAACAATAGATTGGAATGTTACAACAATGGGTCAGAATCTGAGAACAATAGCTTGGAATGTTACAACCATGGGAAGCAGGAGATTCTCCGATTGGTTTGTCCTAGTTACTGCAGATTATTTTTGGCTAACATGAGGTGATCGGATCTATTATGCACTGAAGATGATTCAAACGATTTATTATCCCATCCTCGCTATTATTAGTGTTGCTGGTGAGTCTCTGTATCCGACCTTTAGAACTATAAGCCATATTTTGCAGATTTAATGTTCTTGTCATGTCAATCTTGGGAAGTGTGAAGCCATTGTCTTCCGTCACTGCCACAAACTCCATTCCCTATCAACTGACCGCATTCCCCTCGCTGCCCAATGCCTGAAACAGACTGTTTGTGCCCTTTGCATCCAGTTACCACTGAGCTAAGTTCATCTCCATATTCTCTCCATCACCAACCCTGCCGACTACCACCTCTGTAATATGTCCCGTCTCCACCTCTGCCTCAGCCCATCTGCTGCATAAACCCTCATCTGTGCCTTTGTTAAATCCACACTTGACTATTCCAATTCTATTCTGGTCGCCCTCCCAGTTATAAACCTCCATAAGCCACAGCCCATCCAGAACTCTGCTGCCTATATCCTAACTCACAACAAATCCCGATCACCCATCACCCCTGTGCTCACTGATCTACATTGTCCCCCGGTCTGGCAACACCATAATTTTAATATTCTCATTATTGTCTTTGAATCTCTCCATGGCCTCACCACTCCAATTAGCCCCATGCCCCTCTCGATTTCACATATCCTTGTAAATCTTATGCCTTTGAGTATTTTTTAATTCCCTTTTGAAAGTGAGTTTATTTCCCCTCCCTAGCACCTCCGGCTGTGATTTTTACACTAAGGTGCCACTGGTGCCAATGTAACAAAAACCTGGTCTATAAAAACGATGTGAATGGAACAGCCAACCACTTCTAGTGTGGCCAGCACAGTCCCCCATTCTGTGTAGGGATCTAGCCTGGGTGTACTGTGCATTTGCTGTTAGTCGGAGGAGGGGTTTGGAGTAATGTCAATGTCCCTTTCTAGCAGCTTATATGTACGTCTTTGAAACTTGGTCCGTGCGTGTCCACTGATCGCGTGTGTTAGTCACTCACAACTAAGCATACATTCAGCAGCACAAGGAATCCCCTCTAGTACTTTTAAAAGGACCAGGTTTCCTGGTCCTGAATATTGAGGGATATTTGACATTTAAGAAGAATAGGAAGCTAGGTAAAAGTGGAGGGGTAACACTGTTAATCAAGGATGGTTATGGTGCATTAGTTTGAGATGACCTTGATTCAGGAACTCAGAATGTAGAATCGTTTTTGGTCGAGATGAGGAATACCAGGACAAAGAAGTCCCCAGCAGGAGTGGTCTACAGACCTCCTAGCAGTAATCACAATGTAGGACATCGTATACAAGAAGAAATATTGTTTACTTGTGACAGACGTACGGCAATAATCATGGGTGATTTTAATCTACATATAAACTGGAAAAATCAGATTGGGAACAGTAGCCTGGATGAAGAGTTCACAGAATGTTTTCGAGGTAGTTTCTTGGAGCAGCACGTTCTGGAAACAACCAGAGATAAGGTTATATTAGACTTCGTATAATGTGATGTGACAGGATTAATTAATAACCTCAGAGTAAAGGCACCTCTAGGTAGCAGCGACCACATTATGACTGAATTTTACATTCAGTTTGAAAGAGAGAAGAGTGGATCTAAGATCAGTATTTTAAACTTTAATGAGGGCAACTTATTTAATAAGCGAAACTTGGTGAAAATATAATCACCAGGGGCAGCTTTACTGAGCAAATTTATGGAGTTGCGGGCCGTCAAGTCCCCGGGTCCTGATGGGCTTCATCCGAGAGTCTAAAAAGAGGTGGCTAATGAGGTAGCAGTCGCGTTGTTGTTAATTTTTCAAAGTTCACTAATTTTGGAAAGGTTCCGTCAGACTGGAAAGTAATAAATATAACCCCTCTATTCAAGAAGAAGGGGATGCAGAAAGCAGGTAACTATCGGCCAGTTAGCTTGACATCTGTCGTGGGGAAGATGTTTGAATCGATCATTAAGGAGGCTTTCGCTGGGAACTTAGAAAAACTCAAGGTAATCGCGAATAGACAGCATTGTCTTGTGAAAGGGAAGTCATCTTTAACCAACTTATTGGAGTTCTTTGAAGGAGTAACATGGGATATGGGTGAAGGGGAGCCCTTTGACATACTGCGCTTGGATTTCCAGAATGCATTCGACAAGGTGCCACATAAAAGGTTATTGTGCAAAGTGGGAGCTCATGGTGCAGTGGGTAACATATGAGCTTGGATCGAAGTTTTATTGGCCGGTTGCTGAAAAGAGGGAGTATGCATGAATGGGTCCTTTTCAGAATGGCATGATGTGACAAGTTGAGTCCATCATGGGTCTGTGCTGGGGCCTCAACATTTTACAATTTATATGAAAGACTTAGATGAGGGGAGCGATGGCATGTTAGCTAAATTTGCAGATTACTCAAAGATAGGCAGGAAAGTATGTTGTGAAAAGTACATAAGGAGGTTGTAGGCCAATATAGATAGGTTGAGTGAGTGGGGAAAAAATCTGACAGATGGAGTATAATGTGGGAAAATGTGAAGTTTTTCACTTTGGCAGGAGGACTGCAAAATTCCGAGGTGCTGAGGGATCTAGATTCTCTAGTGCATGAGTCACAAACAGTTAGTATATAGGTACAGCAAATAATAAAGGAGGCTAATGGAATGCTCTCCTGTATTACAAGAGGAATTGAAAATAAAAGTCAGCATGTGATGCTTCAGTTATACAGGGCATTGGTGAGACCACATCTCGAATACTGTCTGTAGTTTTGGTCTCCTTATTTAATGGAGGATGTGAATGCTTTGGAGACGGTTCAGATGTGGTTTACTAGATTGCTACTAGGAATGAGCAGGTTGTGTTCTGAGTAAAGGTTGGACAGAAGTTCTTGTTTTCACTGGAATTTAGAATAGTGAGGGGAGATTTGACTGAAGTTTAAAAGAACCTGAAAGGCCTTGACATGGTGAATGAGGAAAGGATGTTTCCTCTTGTGGGTGAGTCCAGTACTAGGGGGCACTGTTTTGAAATTAGAGGTCGCCGCTTTAGGACAGAGAGGAGGAGAACATTTTTCTCTAGAGGGTTGTGTGACTTTGGAATTCTCTGCCACAGAAGGTGGTGGAGATGGGGTCATTGAATACTTTTAAGGTGGAGATAGAGAGATTCTTGTCAGGCCATGGAATTAAAGGTTATCAAGGTTAGATGGGAGTGTGGAATTCGAAACACAAACCGATCAGCTATGATCTTATTGAATGGCGATGCAGACTCGAAGGGCCGAATGGCCTACTTATGCTCCTAGTTCATATGTGTGTATGTTTTACTCAGCTTACATGTGAGGTGCTTTTGACTTACTTCTGTTATTGTAAAGTTAGTGGAGGTTCTGTGGATGGTTTTCTGGAGGTTGCATTGTGAACTTCTGCAGACATTCATGGAGGACAGAGGATTTGGTGACCCAACTCTGGACGGGCTATGGGGACTGTATTTACAGTGTCTTTGGGTCTGTAACATGACCTGCAAATGGAGCAGAGGCTAGAGAAGGGAAACTCATGTAAAGTGGTAGGAGTAGGGGGCTCTGTCCTACCCACCCCGGGTTCTCCAAGAGCAAAAAGAGCAGTTGTCCTAATACTGAGCCCTGTGGAACACCATTGTATGCTCCCAACGAGTCTGAACAGCAACCTTTCACAATTTCTCTCTGTTTACTGTTACCTAGCCAATGTTATATCCACACTGTCACTGTCCCTTTAATCCATAGGGTTCAGTTTTCCTAACCTGTCTATTGAATGTCACTTGATCAAACACCTTTTGAAAGTCCATATATATAACTTCAATCACACCACCCTCATCAACCCTCTCCATTGTTTTATCAAAGAACTCCATCAAGTTTACCTCAGCACCACCTCTCTCCCCTCCACCACTGTTGTTAAACTATTAGATTGCTTATCCGACATCCAGTACTGGATGAGCAGAAATTTCCTCTAATTAAATATTGGGAAGACTGAAGCCATTGAGCTGGACTTTGTTGGGCTCCTGATGTAGGTCTCCATGGAGCCACACATCGGGATTACTGGGCCTGATCCTCCCAGCTGTGCAGAGGCTCGTGGCTCCCCGCCCCCTCCCCTCAACAGCCCGGCAGCGGTACCCTCCTTTAAATATTTCAGTAAGCTTTATACATACATTTCAGTCCAATTCCCTGTGATCTTACTGACAGCCCTGGATCTTCCATGCAGCGGCTGACACTCACACACCTTCATAATAAAAGCAAAATACTGCAGATGCTGGAAATCTGAAATAAAAACAAGAAATGCTGGAATCACTCAGCAGGTCTGGCAACATCTTTGGAAAGAGAAGCAGAGTTAACTTTTCCGGTCAGTGACCCTTCTTCTCACACACATTCGCTTTCTCCTCCAGGGAAAGCTGGCGCTACAGAGGTGGGGAAGGGAGGAAAGTAGGATTTTTAGAGTAGTAGGGGGGTGGTGGTGGATGTGGCGGGGCGGTTGTGGTCAACTCTGCATTAATAGTGTCGGGGAGAAGGGGAAAACTCTACACTTTGGACAGTTGTTGGGTTGCGAGGTTACTCGGCAGTTTCAGCCTTTGGAGGGGGTGGTGGGAAGGCAACTATACAATGTAAGTGTTTTGTGTGGGAGGGAATGGGCACCATTTTATTTGCAGTGCAGTGGCGGGGGGTGGGGTGTGCGGGGTTAAACTTTGCACTTTTGCAGCAGGTGTGGTTGCCCTTTAAAAATGGCACCAGTGTCTGGACTGAGACAGCTGACAGCCCTGCTGGTGTCGCTGAGGCCGTCCTTGTCACGTGATTGGGGGTGGATTGGGCATTAAAACGAGCCGCCGCCTGCTACAGCACTCTAGCACAGCAGACACAGACTGCACATATGGGCCAGCAATGTTTCGCACAACGCTGGGGAGAATAACATTCAGGCCATTGTTTTTGCTTCCTGCTCCAATCTCCCTTCCCTAGCTGGCAACTCCTTCCATCTTCCTGGTGACTGTCTGACATTACTAGAGACTGTTCACAACCGTGGTGTCACAGTGGACCATAAAATAGGCTTCTAACCTCATATTGGTGACATCACCACAATCGCCGATTTCCATCTCTGTAATATCACCTGACGAAATCCCTGCCTCAGCTCATCTGCAGCTGAAACACTCATTCAAGAAAAGAGACGCTGCTGGAACAGGTACTTGGGAATGAGGTGGGCCAAGTGGATCACATATCAGTAGGAAAGCACTTAAAGGATAGTGATTATTATATCATAAGTTTTAGGCTGACTGCATAAAAGGACAAAGAATAATAAAGGGAAAGAATAATTAACTTGGGGAAGGCCAACTTCAGCGGGGTAAGAATGCAGCTGGGGAAAATAAATTGGAGTCAACGGTTGGCAGGAAAAACAGTAGCTGAACAATGGGCTACCTTCAAAGAAGGGACAGTTTGGGCACAGTCAAGGTATATTCTTTCGAAGGGGAAAGGTAGGGTAAACATATCCAGAGCTCCCTGAATGACAAAAGCGGTGAGGTAGAGATTAAGATAAAGAAGAAAAAGCGTGCTTATGACAGATGCCAGGTAGAAAATATTATTGAGAACTGGGCAGAGCGGATGTGTAAAAGCAAGTCAGAGAAGCAAACAAAGAATATGAGAAAAATCTGGTGACTAACATTAAATGGAGTTCCTACGTTTTCTATAGACGTAGAAAAAGGTGGCAAAAGGAGGAGTTGCACCGATTAGGGGCCATCAAGAGGTTTTGCACATGGACGCAGAGGGCACAGTTGAGGTATTAAATAAATACTTTGCATCTGTCTTTACCAAGTGTCACAAAAGTGATTCTTTTTTGGTAAAAAATATTATTTTTGAAGGCATTTATGGTTCAGCTGAATAAATGTTAGACCGGTTTTTTATTACAAATTGAACCACCAAGAGGACACTGAGAGGGAGCTGGACTGGCAACAGAGTTGCTGGTAATCACAAGGCTCGGGTTGGTGATGAAGCCGAAACCCTGGTAGGGGGCAGAAAAGTGATATGTGCTCCTTTGATTGGACAAGCCCATTAGTAGCAGAGAGCACCTGGGCTGGGCAGAAAAACTGAGAAGCTTTCTGGTTGTCGGTCAGTGTGTGTGATTTTACCTTCTGGAAGGAGGTAAAGTCAAGTCTGAAGAAAAGGTCAAGAAAGAAGAGAAGACCACAACCCAGCTCATTTTCCAGAAATTCCAGAACAGACCCTGTGAAGTCCACGGTGTCCAGTCGTCTTGTTTCCTGTATTTGAAGAAAGCCTGCAAAAAATAATTCTCAATGCCGCGTGAAGAGAACTGTTGTCTGGTAACCTGGCTGTGTGTGCTCAGAAGTGAGACAGCATGCTAGTTTGGAACAATATATCTCATCTGCTGTTTCCTTCAAAAATGAGCAACTAGTTAACCCAAATTCTTTTTGGCTGGAACAGAGCTCTGATCGAAAAATCTTTTTTTTTTAATCTTGTTTTCGGTTAACCAGTGTATATGTTTGTGTGTGAGTTTGAAGGGACTAAGGTAAAAAAGTAACTGTAAAAATTGGTTCAGGTAAAAAGGGACTCTGAAGTTTGGTTAAGGTGGGATTTAGATTTTTAGATTTAGAGATACAGCACTGAAGCAGGCACTTCGGCCCACCGAGTCTGTGCCGACCATTAACCACCCATTTATACTAATCCTACACTAATCCCATATCCCTACCACATCCTCACCTGTCCCAAAACATGCTCACCTGTCCCTATATTTCCCTACCGCCTACCTATACTAGGGGCCATTTATAATGGCCAATTTGCCTATCAACCTGCAGGTCTTTTGGCTGTGGGTGGAAACCAGAGTACCTGGAGGAAACACACGCAGACACAGGGAGAACTTGCAAACTCCACACAGGCAGTTCTCAGAATTGAGCGCGGGTCGCTGGAGCTGTGAGGCTACGGTGCTAACCACTGCGCCACTGTGCAAAAGGGAATGAAAACAATAATTGTTGCATTTTTTAAAAAAATGATATGTGTGATATTTTACTTCATCACTAGTTGAGGCTTTATTATTCATATTTGGGACATCGCTGGTCAGGCCAGCATTTATTGCCCATTTCTCCACACCCCTGGAGAAGGTGGTGGTGAGCTGCCTTCTTGAACCGGTGGTGGTGAGCTGCCTTCTTGAACCGCTGCAGTCTATGTGGGTTAGGTACATCCACAGTACTGTTAGGAAGGGAGTCCCAGGATTTTGACTCAGCGACAGTGAAGGAACGGCGATATAGTTCCAAGTCAGGGTGGTGTGTGACTTGGAGGGGAACTTGCCGGTGGTGATGTTCCCATGCAATTGCTCCCCTTATCCTTCTAGGTGGTAGAGTTCACGGGTTTGGAAGGTACTGTCTAAGGAGCCTTGGTGCGATGCTGCCGTGCATCTTGTAGATGGTACACAATGCTGCCACTGGGCATCGATGATTGGGGGAGTGAATGTTTGTAGATGGGGTCCCAATCAAGCGGGCGGCTTTGTCCTGGATGGTGTTAAGCTTCTTGAGCGTTGTTGGAACTGCAGCCATCCAGGCAAGTGGAGAATATTCCATCACACTCCTGACTTGTACCTTGCAGATGGTGGACAGTCTTTGGGGAGTCAGGAGGTGAGTTACTCGTTGCAGGATTCCTAGCATTTCACCAGCTTGTTTTATAATAACAAAGAACAGTACAGCACAGAAACAGACCATTCGGCCCTCCGAGCCTGCGTCGATCTTGATGCCTGCCTAAACTAAATCCTTCTTCACTTCCCGGGCCCGTATCCCTCTATTCCCTTCCTAGTCATCTTATTTGTCAAGATGTCTCTTAAAGGCCGCTATCGTATCTGCTTCCACCACCTCCCCTGGAAGCAACTTCCAAGCACTCACCACCCTCTGTGTAAAAGACTTGCCTCATACATCCCCTCTAAACTTTGCCCCTCGCACCTTAAACCTATGTCTCCTAGTAACTGACTCTTCCACCCTGGGAAAAAGCTTCTGACTATCCACTCTGTCCATGCCTCTCATAGCTTTGTAAACCTCCATCATGTCGCCCCTCCACCTCCGTCGTTCCAGTGAAAACAATCCGAGTTTGTCCAACATCTCCTCATAGATAATGCCCTCCAGACCAGGCAACATCCTGGTAAATCTCCTCTGTACCCTCTCCAAAGCCTCCACGTCCTTCTGGTAGTGTGGCGACCAGAATTGCACGCAATATTCTAAGTGTGGCCTAACTAAGGTTCTGTACAGCTGCAACATGACTTGCCAAACAAACTGTTAATATTTTTATTCAGTAAAGTGTGTTCTAATCTGTTGGAAATATTGTATCTGGTTGACTGTTTCAGCAAGTGGGGAAATTAGAAAAAAAATGTTGTGACTTGTGGAGAAGCTGAACTGAATTAACAGTGCACTCCTCTCGCCTGAGTCATAACGCTAGGAAGAAGGTACAACACAGGCAATGGTGAAAGAGCAGGTGATTCAGAAACAACAAGGGTTTAAAATTGATAAAGTGGATGTGTTATGCAGGCTGTCTGTATTTAAAGTGAATAAAGCACCAGGGCCAGATGAGATGCATCCAAGGATAATGAGGGAAGTGAGGGTGGAAATCGTAGTGGCACTGGCCTTAATTTGTCATCTTCCTTAGACTCGGGGGTGATGCCGGAGGACTGGAGAATTGCAAATGTTACAACCTTGTTCAAAAATGGGTATTAAAATAATCCAAACAACTCCAGGCCAGTCAGTTTAACTTCAGTGGTGGGGAAACATCTAGTAGTAATAATTCGGGATAAAATTAATAGTCACATGGACAAATTCGGGTTAGTTAAGGAAAACGGCATGGATTCCATAAGGGAAAATCCTGTTTAACTGATTTACTGGAGATTTTGAGGAGGTAACAGAGAGGGTTGATGTGGGCAATGCTGTTGATGTGGTGTAATGGACATTCAAAAGGCATGTGATACTGTGCCATGTAACAGACTTGTGAGCAAACTTATAGTTCATGAATGAAAAGGGACAGTAATAACATGGATACGGATTTGCCTGAGTGACAGGAAAGAAAGTAGCTTGTGGATGTTTTTTGGGCTGGAGGAAAGGCTGGAGGTCCTCAGGGTTCAGTGTTGGGACCCTTGATTTTCCTGATATTACAAGAGCGACATCTCAACTCATTCCATCTTCGCTGCCTCTGGAGAATCCTTGACATCAGGTGGCAGGACCGTATCTCCAATGTGGAAGTCCTCGAGGCGGCCAAACATCCCCAGAATATACACCCTACTGAGCCAGCGGCGCTTGAAATGGCTTGGCCATGTGAGCCGCATGGAAGATGGCCGGATCCCCAAGGACGCATTGCACAGCGAGCTCGTCACTGGTGTCAGACCCACTGTCTGTCTGTGTCTCCGCTTTAAAGACGTCTGCAAACGCGACATGAAGTCCAGTGACATTGACCACAAGTGGTGGGAGTTAGTTGTCAGTGATCGCCAGAGCTGTTTGATAGCCATAAAGGCGGGGCTAAAGAGTGGCGAGTCAAAGAGACTTAGCAGGAAAAAAGACAGAAGTGCAAGGAGAGAACCAACTGTGAAACAGCCTCGACAACCAATTTTATCTGCAGCGCCTGTGCAAGAGTCTGTCTCTCTAGAATTGGCCTTTATAGCCACTTCAGGCGCAGCTCCACAAAACACTGACCACCTCTAGGCACATACCCAGTGTCTCTCGAGACAAGGAGGCCAAAGAAGATTACTGATCTAGACTATGGTGTACAGGGCTCAATTTCAAAGTTTGCAGATGATACCAAATTTGGAAGCATTGTGAAATGTGAGGAGGATGGTGTTGAATTTCAAAAGGACTTAGACAACTTGGTGGAATGGGCAGGCAGATGGTCGATGAATTTCAATGCAGTGAAATTGAAGTGATTCATTTTGGTAGGAAGAATATTGAGGGATAATGTAAAATAAAGGGTATCGTTCTAAAGGAGGTGCAGCAGCAGAGGGACCGATGTGTATATGTGCATAAACCATTGAAGGTGGCAGGAGAGGTTGAGAGAGCTGTTAATAAAGCACAGTATCCTGGGCTTGATTAATAGGGGCATAGAGTACAAGAGCAAAGAAGTTATGTTGAACTTATATAAGACACTGATTCAGCCTCAGCTGAAGTTTTGCGACCAATTCTGGGCACCACACTTTAAGAAGATGGTGAGGGCATTGGAGAAAGTACAGAAAAGATTCATGAGAATGCTTCCAGGCATGAGAAATTTCAGTTATGAAGATAGACTGGAGAAGTTAGGATCATTCTGCTTGGAGAAGAGAAGGCTGAGAGGTGAATTGATTTGATAGAGGTGTTCAAAATCATGAGGAGTCTGGACAGAATAGATAGAAATAAACTGTTCCCGCTCGTGAAAGGATCAAGAACGAGAGGGCACAGATTTAAAGTAATGGGTAAAAGAAGAAAAAATGACATGAGGGAACACTTTTTTACACAGCGAGTGGTTAAGATCTGGAATGCACAGCTTGAGAATGTGGTGGAGACAGGTTCAATTGAAGGATTCAAAAAGGAATTAGACTGTTGTATGAAAAGGAAGAATGTTCTGGGTTATGGGGAGAAGGCGGGGGAATGGCACTAGGTGAATTGCTCTTTCTGACAGCTGATGCAAACATGATGGACTGAATGGCCTTCTGTGCTGTAACAATTCTGTGAGTCATGTCTTCGTCACTCTGGATGTGACTATTCCAACTCACTCCTGGCTGTTCTCCCACATTCTACTCTCTGTAAACTTGAGGTCATCCAAAACTCTTCTGTCCATGTCCTAGCTCACACCAAGTCCTCCTAATCTATCACTGACCTACATTGGCTCCCAGTCAAACAATGTCTTGGTTTTAAAATTTTCATCCATATTTTCAGAACCCTCCAGGGCCTCACCCCTCCCTATCTCTGTAAGTTCCTCCAGCCCCACAACCCACCGAGATACTTGCACACCTCTAATTCTTGCCTCTTGTGCATCCCCGATTTTCATCGCTCCACCACTAGCACCTTCAGTTAATGAGGCTCCAAGTTCTGAAATACCCTCCCTTCACCTCTCTGTTTCTCCACCTCGCTTTCATCCTTGAAGGCACCCCTTAAAACATACTTCTTCGACCAAGCTTTAACCGAATATCTCCTGTTGTGTTATAGTGCAGCACTTTGCTTCATCGTGATTCCGTGAAGAACCTTGGGAAATGTCATTATATTAAAGGCGCCATATGAATATAAATTGTTGTTGAAATTTACCAAACATGATGTGTCATTACCAGACCCCTGCTGCTTGTTGTTTGTTATCCTATGATTTTCTAAGAAACTAATATTTTTCTCCTGGGTTGTGACCCGAAGAAATTTCCCCAGTAGTGATACTTGTCTGACGACAGGGTTTACTACATCTTTCCGTTTCTAATCAGGGTGTAACATTTCCAGCCCTCCAGTCCTCTGTCATCACTCCCATATCCAAGGGGGATTGGAAGATTCTGGACAGTGCCTCTGCTATTTCCACCATTCCTCCCACAGCAACCCTCACACATCCCATCCAGACAGGGTATATTTTCTACTTTATTGTGGTGTAAAAGGTGTTGGAATGAAAGGTGCTAACTGAACTTGTTTGTTCAGCAACTATAATTAATGTCAGTCACTGTGGACCCTAAATGTGTCACTGGAGGTTTTTCATCTACTATTAATAAGGGACTCAATTCAATGTGTTATCCCATAGTGTCATCGGGAGCATCAACCCGTCACTAACAGGTATCAGCGGCGCCAGAGAGAGGGAGAGGATAGATCAGAATCTGAGAACAATAGATTGGAATGTTACAACAATGGGCAGGAGTTTATCCTCGTATCTTTACATTCTTTCTATATATTATGATCTGCTACCATTAGACTCTAGGATCTGTCGTGCACTGAGGATTATGCAATACATTTACGATCCCATCCTCGCTATTGTTGGTGCTCCTTGTCAGTCTCTATATCCAACTCTTCATTCTATAAATGGAATTTAATCCTGAAAAGCGTGAGGTAATGCATTTCGGGAGGACTAACAAGGCAAGGGAATATGCAATGTATAGTACACTCGGAAGTACAGCAGGTCGGAGGGACCTTGGTATACTTGTCCATCGATCTCTGAAGGCAGCAGCACAGGTGGATATGGTGGTTAGGAAGACATGTGGGATGCTTGCCTTTATTAGTCGTGGCATGGAATATAAGAACAGGGAGGTTATCATGGAACTATATAAAACTCTAAAATAAAAGCAAAATACTGCGGATGCTGGAAATCTGAAACAAAAACAAGAAATGCTGGGACCACTCAGCAGGTCTGGCAGTATCTGTGGAAAGAGAAGCAGAGTTAACGTTTCGGGTCTGTGACCCTTCTTCGGAACTGGCAAATATTAGAAATGTCAAAGGTTATAAGCAAGTGAGGTGGGGGTGGGGCAAGAGATAACAAAGGAGAAGGTGTAGATTGGACAAGGCCACATAGCTGACCAAGAGGTCATGGAGCAAAGGCAAACAATATGTTCATGGTGTGTTGAAAGACAAAGCATTAGTACAGATAGGGTGTTCACGGACTGAAGATTGAACAGCAGCAAGTACAAACATGAAAAAACAGTGGATAAGCAAATTGAACAAACTACGATGAAATGAGTTAAACAAAAGAAAAAAAATTGTAAAAAATGTAAAAAAGAAAAATGAAAAAATAACTAAAAATAAAATTAAAATGGGGGGCCCAACATGCTCTGAAATTATTGAACTCAATGTTCAGTCCAGCAGGCTGTAGTGTGCCCAATTGGTAAATGAGATGCTGTTCCTCTATTCGGTTGCTTGCCATTTCAACACTCCCCCCTGCTCTCATGCTCACATCTCTATCCTGGGCTTGCTGCAGTGTTCCACTGAACATCAACTTTCAACACACCATTAACATATTGTTTGCCTTTGCTCCATGACCTCTTGGTCAGCTACGTAGCCTTGTCCAATCGACACCTTCTCCTTTATTATCTCTTGACCCACCCCCGGCTCACTTGCTTATAAACTTTGACATTTCTAATATTTGCTAGTTCCAAAGAAGGGTCACTGACCCGAAACGTTCACTCTGCTTCTCTTTCCACAGATGCTGCCAGACCTGCTGAGTGGTTCCTGTATTTCTTGTTTTATTTCAGATTTCCAGCATCCACAGTATTTTGCTTTTATCTTCATTCTATAAACCATGTTAGCTGCATTACTGTACTTGTGATTTACTCTGCCCTTGCTGCTTTTGGTATCCCTTATAAACATTTATCTCCAGCTATTACCTTTATCAACCATTGCTAACTGTATTAGGGTTTGTGTAAATTACTCTCTCATCTTTGCTTCTGTTGCTGCCCAGGTAAGACTCTAGCTCCAGCGATGAGGTATGTAAACACTGTTTCACAAATACTGATCTGGAACTTATTTTTTTTCGAAGACTGAAGCCAGTGACATTGGTCTCCATAGGAAACCCCAACCCCAACCCCAACCCCAACCCCAACCCCTATTTGTGAACCCATATCCCTCACTGGCCAATGACTGAGGCTGCACCAGATTAGATTAGAGAAACAGCACTGAAACAGGCCCTTCGGCCCACCGAGTCTGTGCCGAACATCAACCACCCATTTATACTAATCCTACACTAATCCCATATTCCTACCAAACATCCTCATCTGTCCCTATATTTCCCGACCACCTACCTATACTAGTGACAATTTATAATGGCCAATTTACCTATCAACCTGCAAGTCTTTTGGCTTGTGGGAGGAAACCGGAGCACCCGGAGAAAACCCACGCAGACACAGTGAGAACTTGCAAACTCCACACAGGCAGTACCCAGAATTGAACCCGGGTCCCTGGAGCTGTGAGGCTGCGGTTCTAACCACTGCGCCACTGTGCAGCCCAAAATGATTTACAACATCTGTATTCTTTTAAACCTGAGCTGAGCTCATCTCCAAATTCTCTCCATCACCACACCTGCCGACTACCACCTCTGTAATATCACCCGTCTCCGGCTCTGCCTCAGCCAATCTGCTGCATGAACCATCATGCATGTCATTGTTAAATACGCACTTGATGATTCCAATTTTATCCTGTTTACCCTCCCAGTTATAAACCTCCATAAAGCAAAGCCCATCCAGAAATCTGCTGCCTGTATCCTAACTCACACCACATCCCGATCACCCATCACCCCTGTGCTCACTGATCTACATTGGTTCCCAGTCTGTCAACACCTTAATTTTAATATTCTCATTCTTGTGTTTGACTCCCTCCATGACCTCACCCCTATGATTAATCCCATTCCCCTGAAATTTCTCATGCTCCTTTTGGCATTCTACTCTTTTCTATTACCTTTAAAAGTAAATTAATTTTTCTCTGTAGGTTTCTTTGGCCACAATTTTCAGCTCTATAACGCCACTGGCCCCAATGACATGGAAGCTTGGATCCATAAAATGGTACGAACTGAGCTGCTTGTCACTTCCAGTGCTCCAGGCTGGTCTGAGCACATGCCCCAGTTCCCCAAGCGTGTGCTGCTAGTGTGAGGAGGAGTTTGAAGTGACACCAGTGAGCCATTCCAGCAGCTTTGATGTACGTCTTTGAAACTGGGTCTGTGCCTGTCCACTGACCGCCTGTGTTAGTCACTCTCAGCTGAACATACATTCATCAGCACGAGGAACCCCCTCTCGTGTTATTTAAAAGGACCAGGCATCCAATTTACAGGTGAGGGACTTTAGACTTAGTTCTGCTGTTGCAAAGTTGTTGGAGGGGTCGTGGATGGTTTTCTGCAGGTTGTGTTGTGAGCTGCTGCAGACATTCATGGAGGACAGAGGATATGGTGACCCAACTCTGGAAGAGTTCTGGGGATTGTAGTTCCAATGTTTCTGTGTCTGTAACATGACCAACACATGGAGTACAGGCTGCAGAGAGGGCAAGCTCTGTAAAGAGGGAGGAGGAGGGGGCTTTGTCCTACCCTGAAGGGGAGGTGGTGGCGTACCGGTATTGTCACCGGACTAATAACCCAGAGACCGAGGCATTGCTCTGGGGACATGGGTTCGAATCCCACCACAGCAGAAGGCGGAATTTGAATTGAATTAATAAATCTGAAATTTTAAAGCCAGTCTAATGACGGCCACGAAACCATTGTGGATTGTTTTTAAAAACCCATCTGGTTCACCAATGACCTTTCGAGAAGGAAATCTGCTGTCCTTACCTGGTCTGGCCTACATGTGACTCCAGATCCACGGCAATGTGGTTGACTCTTACATGCCCTCGAAATGGCCTAGCAAGCCACTCTGTTCAAGGGCGAATTAGGGATGGGCAATTCGGGATGGGCAATAAATGCTGGCCTGGCCTGCGATGCCCACATCCATGAAAGAATAACAATAAACGCCCCGGGTTTTCCAAGAGCACTTTTCCTACCAACACCTAACCCAGGAGCAGTGTGTGAGGTGACTCTGATTCAATAAGGAGGTGGTCACAGAGCTGTGTTACCTCCTGTAGCACGACCTGGAGCCTCACACCAGGGTGAGGACGGAGCTGTCAGTGGCTGTTAAGGTCACAGTTTCATTGAACTTCTATGTATTTGGATCTTTTAAGGCAGGAGCGGGAGACATATCCAACAAAGAGTCATTGAGGGTGATGCAGTCACTTACGGCACTGAAGGAGGTCATTCGGTCCATCATGTCCATGCTGTCACTGCATGGAGCAATCCAATCAGTCCTAATGCCCCAATGTCCCAATACCGGCAGCAAATCAGTTTCCTTCAAGTGCCCATCAGCATTCCTTTGAAATCACTGATTTTCTCTGCTTCCACCACCCGGGTTCAATTCTAGGTACTGCCTGTGTGGAGTTTGCAAGTTCTCCCTGTGTCTGCGTGGGTTTCCTCCTTGTGCTCCGGTTTCCTCCCACATGCCAAAGACTTGCTGGTTGATAGGTAAATTGGCCATTAGCAATTGCCCCTAGTATAGGTAGATGGTAGGGAAATATAGGGACTGGTGGGGATGTGGTAGGAATATAGAATTAGTGTAGGATTAGGATAAATTGGTGGTTGATGGTCGGCACAGACTCGGTGGGCCGAAGGGTCTGTTTCAGTGCTGTATCTCTAAACTAAACTAAACTTGTGGGCAGTGAGTTCCAGATCATTAACACCCGCTGCATAAAAACATTTTTTCCTCATATTCCTTCTGCATTCCTTGTCCAAAACCTTCAATCTGTGTCACTAATCCTTCTTCAATCAGTTAATGGGAACAGTTTTTCCTTGTCTAACTTATCTAAGTCTGACATAATCTTGTAACCTAACCTAGTAACATAGGTCATCCATCCCTGGAACCATTCTGTTAAATCCCCTCTGCACCATTTCAAGGACCTTCACAATCTTTCTGAAGTGTCGTGACCAGAATTGGACACAATAGTCCAGCTGAGACCGAACCAGACATTTTTAAACATTCATCATAACTTCTCTGCTTGTGTACTCAATACCTTTATTTATGAAATCCAAGATTATATGTGTTTTACTAACCACTCTCTCAATATTTCCTGTCACCATTAAAGATAGATACACATGCACCCACAGGTCTATCTGTTCCTGCACACTGACTAGAACTGTGCTATTAATTCTGTATTGCTTTCCTACCCCTACAGTCACAATGCAACACCTCACACTTGTCTCACACTTCCATCTGCCAATTGTCTGCCCATTCTACTCTGCTATCTGTGTCCTGTTGCAGTTGGTTCTCAACATCCTCACTGTTTGCCACAGCTCTAAGTTTGATAACAGAGGCAAATTTTGAAATTCTACTCTGTATTCCAGATTCAAATGAATTATACACAGCAACATAAAACAGTGTCCCTAGCACTGACCCTGGGGAAACACCCACAGTCCAACATGCTGCAGAAGGGAAAATAGCCATTTACTATGACACACTGTTTTCTGTACATAAGCCATGTATTGGTTATCCAATTAGACACTGACCCTCCCATTCCATGATACTTTTCTTTTGGTAATTAATCTCTTATATGGTATTTTATCAAACACATTCTTCAACTCAATATAGACGACATCCATCATCAACTTTCTCTGTTACATCATCAAATTGATTTGGCAAGCATGACTTTTCTTTTGTAAATCTGTGCTGGCTATCCTTAATTAATTCAAACCTGTCCAAATGAATGCTGTTTTATCCCTGATTATTTCTGAAACCTTCCACACCGCAGATGTTAAACTAACTGACCAGTAGTTACTAGGCCTGTCTGTTGTCCATTGATAATTCTGGGAGGTGAGGGTGACCATCTATGTCATCATTTTCTCCATCAGCAGGTAGAATCAGGATGAGAGATCCCATGGCTTTGTCAGGATAGCGGATTCCTGATGGTGTAGGTGGCTCTGTGCTGTCCCCATGTCAACGGGTTGAGGTACAGGAACTGAAAGAAATCTCACTCCATTAATGTACAGTTGGTGTGTGAGCATGCCCAGTACATCATGTTGGTGAATGTCCACTAACCTGGCAGCAGCCACCATACCTTCATTCTGAAGCAGTCAGCCGGTCCCAACACATCGGGTCTCCATGCAGAACCAGGATGTGACTGCTCAGAGACGAAGGAAATCCCCCACAGACACAGCTCATGTTTCTACTCCCCCAAATCACCTCCCACCGCCAACCAACCTCACACAATTAGCATGTGTATAACCTGAGCAATGGAGTCATCAGGAACAAGGTGGAACAGACCATCGGCGTGATGAAGCAATGCTTCCACTGTCCGAACCGCCTGAGGGGAGCCCTCCAGTACACACTGGAGCTGGTGTCCAAGTTCATGGTGTTCTGCTGCACCCTTCATATCATCACCATCATGAGGCCACAGGCATTGGCACCAGGAATCCGGAGGACACCTCAGGAGGAGGAGGAGGAGGCAGGGAGGATATTTCCTGGATGCCTTCGACCCGGACAGGCTTTCGGAGAGTCCCTGCTAAGATTCCAGTTCCCACAGGACAACTTCCCTTTCCCACCATGGATCCCCATTCTCCACCATTACACCCACCTGAGACGCCCCATCACAGCAAAATCCACCAGCAAAAACCTTTTCATTAACATCTTTATCCAACAACACATCCAATTATACAAACAAAACTGTACTATTCACCCGTGTGTATTCCCTTAGTGCCTGTCTTGTGGGTTCCGTCGACTTGCCTAGTGCTCCTGCACAGTGTTTCTCCAGAGACTGCAGCATGGCTGGTGGAAGGCTGCTGACTTTCACTGGGGAGACTGCCGGTTGCCTTGGAGAGCCGCTCTGGGCCTTGAGGGCTCGGATTCAGGCTGCACCACCTCGACATGAGCAGCAGCAGCCTGGGCTGGCTGATGGGTAACAACAAGGACACTGGTGGAGTGACAGTGAAGGGAGAACAAATACTGTCATCCTGAGAGAGGACAGTAGATTCATGCTCCGCGGAGACACTGTCACTCCCACGGGGCAACACCTCAGTAATCCTAGTAATCTACTGGATCACTGATTGCTGGACTGCTGTGAGAGCCTGAAAACCCCTTCGAGCACTGAGATCCACAGCCATGATGGCAGCAGTCTGATCCTGCATGGCAGCAAGCATGGATCTCATGACCTCAGTCTGAGCTTCCACTGCAACACTGAGACGTTGGGTGTCTGCTGTCTGTGCTGCAATGGAAGCTGAGACAATGTTCACCAGACACTGTATCAGGGCTGGGTCCGCTAGTGCTGTCATGGAGTTAGTGACCACTTCCACAGGGGAAATAATGGGCTTCAAACTCTGTGCAATGTCCTGTGCGATGTTGGAGTCAGACTCCTCCATGTTCCTTGACAGTGATAACAGACTGTCTGACAGGCCTGTCAATGGACAAAGTATCTCAATGCACATGTCCATCAGCATTCTCCTGTATACTGCTCCAGCAATGTTCACATCTGAGTCCTGTGTATTATCACTCGCTTTTGACCTCACCCTCCGGTGAGCTGACCCATGCACTATCCTTTCCCCCTGCCCTGGCTGCACATCACTCGTGCTCGGTTGCTCACCATGTGCAGATTCCGAATCTGTAGCAGCCTCTAAGGTCCACACAGTGTAAGTATTTGATCTGATGACTATGAGTATCAGACCAAGTGATGGGGTTTCACCATCAGTGCTGTGCTGCTGCTCTCTTTCTCTCTGTCTCCTGCAGCTGCTGTGACTGGGAAGCTGGCAGTTTTGGGTTATGATTGGAAACTATAAAATCAGAGGGGGAGGGTTGGGTTGAGGGATTGGGGTGGGATGGAAAGCAGGAGGTCCATGGTCCCACCATCTGCAGCTTGTACATCATCCCATCCAAGCAGGGTGAGGGGGAACTGGGAGTTAAGAAGGGACATAAGGCAGGAACATAGCATCATCCTGAATGCTCTCGGTGATGCCGGATGCCACGGGCTCTGTCACAGCCAGTCCCATGATATGGAGAACCATCTCCTTCCTCAGGCTCAGGGGATGAAGGTATGCCAGGCCCCCACCGTATCACTGCTGCTCCCTGTGATTATGGGCCACCTTGTCCTGTAAGAGAGAGGGCAGAATGTCAGTGATTGTGTTGCACTGTGTTTGGGTGATGTGCCTGCCATAGCTGAATAGCTGGAGCTATGTGGAGGCAGTGAGAGGTGGGTGTGAGGCTGGTATCATTGGAAGGTGTGTGAGGGTGAGGTGGAGTATGTGAATGTTAGGTATGAGTCCTGAGTGTTAGGGACTGCTGATGGGTGAGTGATGGGGGTGTGGTACATTGAGCAGTGTGAGAGGTTGGTGGTGTTGGGGGTAGGAGATGTCATGTGGAGATGAATTCACTGACATTGACCACCGGTGTGAGCTCATTAAACTTCTTCTGGCTCTGCTGCCAGGTCCTCGGGGCCAGACTTCTTGCATTGATCTCCCTGGCGACCTGCTCCCATTCCATTCGGAGGACGTTCCTTGAGGGTCTCCAGCCCACCCCACGGAAACATGGCCTCTCTCCTCCTGTCACCCAGCATGACTAAGGCCTCCAGCATCACATCCGTGAACAACAGAGCCCTCTCTCTGTCATAGTATTCCATTTGCCTTGTCTCCAATTGCAGCGTTCCCAATCAGCAACAGCAACCTCCTGTGATTCAGTACAACTTCCGGTTAAGAGGGACAGACTGTCTTTAAGAGCTGAATCCTGGCTGAACCACGAGCCAGCCTCACACACAGTTAGGCCCCTGTTAAACTTGCAGACAGACAGCAGCGCGGGTCGCTTTGTGGTGTACGTAGAATGCATGGAAATGAGGAGGCAGCAGGACGTTTGTGTGTCACCTGTCTCAGCAGGAACGGGGACGGGCAAATCATGACTCCTCTGCTGAAAAAGTGATGCAAACACGATTTTTTCGCACTTCCTATTGACCTTACCCTCTTTCACGTTTTTTCTCTCTCTCCCTCACTCACTTCACTCTCTGTCTCTTGTTCATGGAATTATAGATTAGTGCAGCACAGAAGGAGGCTTTTCGGCCCATTGTGTCAGTACTGTCTCTTTGAAATAGCTATCTAATTATCTGCTCTCCCCTCCTCTTTCCCCAGACTCCTATTGCCAATGTGGAAAAACCTTTCCTTCAATCTCAGTTTCTCCCTCTTGCAGCAGTCACACAGCTTCCAGCCGCTTCACACAGCCACAGTCAGCTGAACCTCGTTAACTACTCAGCACCTCCAATTAGGCAGCAGCCAACCCCAGTGCTGTACCTGTCCTGGGAGTATTTAATGGGGGACAGTGTCGAGTGAGCTTTATTCTGTATCTTAGCCGTGCTGTACCTTTCATGGCAGTGTTTGATGGGCACACTGTCGAGTGAGCTTGACTCTGCTTCTAACCTGTACTGACTCTGCCACAAATATTTGTTCATCTAAAACTCTGCTGCCTATATCTAAACTCAAAGCAAGTCCCGTTCATCCATCACTCCAGTGCTCGTTCACCTACATTGGCCCCTGCTCTGGCAACATCTTGATTTGAAAACTCTCATCCTCATGTTCAAACCTAACTCATTCTGAAATGCCCAGTGATGAAACTGTCTCATCAAAACACTAAATGTTATTTTGTTTGTTGGAACCACAGGGACTGCAGTGGTTCAAGATTCACCATTTTCTCATGGTAACCAGGGATGGGGAAGTAATGCTGGCCTTGTCAGCATCACCCATATCCTGAGAACAAATAAACAGGAAATAAAATAGGAATAAAAGCAATGAGTTTGTAATTGACGGATTGAAACCAGGCGAGGTCTGAGATCAGAGAGAGATGTCATAACCCAATAAACAAATTATCAACACAATTTATCTCACCAGCTCCTTGTGTCTGTCTTTCTGCTGTTGTCTTCATCAGAAAACAAGGAACAATTAATCTCGGGATTAAAAACTGCTGAATGTCAATTGTACACATGAGATACGTACTCAATGGTTTCTGTTATCAGACAGTCAGAGAATTACACAGCACAGGAGGAGACTATTTAACATATCGTACCAGTTTCAGCTGTTTGAAGGAGATTTCGAATTATTCCTCTACCCTGTTATTTTCTCCCAGTCCAGTAAATCATCCTGTTAGTACTGATCCAATTCCCTTTTGAAAGTTTCTGTTAAATCTGCTTCCACAACCCTTTCAGGAACTGCATTCCAAATCATAAACACTAGCTGTGCAAAGAAATGAAAATCTGCTCATCTCTCCTCTGTTTGTTTGTTAATCAACATTAAACTGTTTTCCCTGGTTACGGACCCTTCATGCAGTGAAACCAGCTTCTCTTTATTTATTCTAGCAAAACACATCATCATTTTAAGCCCCTCTATTAAATCTCCCTTTTAGCTTCTCTGCTCTACGGAGAACAATCCCAGCTTCCTTCCACATAACTGAACTACCTCATCCCTGTTACCATTCTAGTATATCACCGAGGCACCATCTCCAAGGCCTTGGAATCTTCATAAAGTGTGGTGTCCAGAATGGGGCACAATATCTCAGCTGAGGCTCAAACATTCATTTCTAGTCTTCGCCGAATGTTCATGTGGTTTTTTAAATTCTTTGCTTCTAGTTATAAAGCTAAGGATCCCGGATGCCTTTTTAAAATCTTCAGAACTTATCCGGCCACCATTGAAGATTTGTGTACATACGCACCCAGTCTCTGTGCTCCGGTACCATCTTTTAAATGGTGCAGTTTAGTTTCTATTCACTCCCCTTATTCTCGCTCACAAAATAATCACTTCCCCAATTCCATGTGTTAAATTTCATTCACCATGTGTATTCTCATTTCACCATCTGACTGTCCATGTCCTCCTGAAGCAGCTACTATCCTTCACACTGGTTACTACACATATAATTTTCCTGGCTTATGCAAATGTTGAGACTCTGCTCTTCACACGTAAGTCTTTGTCATGTATCTATTTATCTATATGTCAGGAAGAATACTGGTTCTAATACTGACCCCTGAGTAATTGCACTGTCTACTCCCCCTCCTCCACCAGTCTGAACAATGTCTGTTCACTACTTCTCTCTGCTTTCTGTCCCTGAGTCAGTGTCATATCCACACTATCACTGTCACATTAATCCATGTGTTCCATTTTCATAACAGGTCTATGAAATGTCATTTGATCACAGGCCTTTTGAAAGTCTGTTCACATAAGTGTATATACATAATTGCATATGCATGTGCAGGGGGGAAGATGTTGGTATGGTTCTTAATGAATACTTCGTGTTTCACGTTACAAAGAGGGGTATGATGCAGATATTGTTGCTAAGGAGGAGGAATATGAAGTATTTGATGAGATATACATAGGGAGAGAGGAGGTATTAATGGGATTAGCAACCTTGAAAGTTGATAAGTCACCAGATGCAGATAAAATGCATCCTATGCTGTTAAAAGAAGCAAGAGAAGAAATAGCAGAGGGTCTGACCATCTTTTTCCAGTCCTCACTGGGTACAGGTGTGGTGCCAGAGGATTGGAGTACTGTTAACATTGAACCTCTGTTTATAAAGGACCCCAGGGTTAGAATGAAAAATTACAGGCCAGTCAGTCTAACCTCAGTAGTGGGCAAATAATTGGAATCTATTCTGAGAGACAGGATAAACTGTCGCTTCGAAAGGCACAGGCTAATCAAGGATAGTCAGCATGGATTTGTTAAGGGACGCTCTAGTTTGACCAACTTGATTGAATTTTTTGAAGAAGTAACAAGGAAGATAGTTGAGGGTAGTGCAGTTCATGTGGTCTACATGGATTTAAGCAAGGCTTTTGACAAGGTCCCACATGGCAGACTGGTTAAAAAAAATAAAATCCCATGGAATCCAGGGAAATAAAGCAAGGTTGATACAAAATTGGCTCATTGGCAGGAAACAAAGGGCAATTGTTGATTGGTGTTTTATTGACTGGAGGACTGGTTCCAATATAAGAAAAGCAAAATACTGCGGATGCTGGAAATCTGAAACGAAAACAAGAAATGCTGGAATCACTCAGCAGGTCTGGCAGCATCTGTGGAAAGAGAAGCAGAGTTAACGTTTCGGGTCAGTGACCCTTCTTCGGAACCCCGGACTGTTTCAGACAAACCTTAGGACTGTTTGTAATGGTGTTCCACAGGGCTCAGGACTGAGACCCCTGCTTTTTGTGGTATATATTAATGACTTGGACGTAAATGTAGAAGCATGATCAAGAGGTTTGTAGATGACACACAGATTTGCCGTGTGGTAGATAGCGAGGAGGATTGCTGTAGGTTGCAGGAAGATATCGATGGCAGAAAAGTGGCAAATGGGATTCCACCTGATTAAGAATGAGGCGATGCAAATTGAGGAGTTCAAACAAAGCAAAGGGATGCACGATTAATGGGAAAATACTGGGAAGTGTAGAGGAAGTGAGGGAACTTTGGAGTCAATGTCCACAGATCCCCGAAGTAGCAGGACAGGTTGATTAGGTGGTTAAGAAGGCATACGGAATCCTTTCCTTTATTAGCCGCGGTATAGAATACAAAAGCAGGGAGGTTATGCTGGAACTGTATAACTCTTTGGGTAGACCATAACTTGAGTGTTTTGTGCAGTTTCGGTCACCTCATTACAGAAAGGATGTAATTGCACTAGAGAGGGCACAGAGGAGATTTACGAGGATGTTGCCAGGACTGGAAAAATGCAGCTATGTGGAATGATTGGATAGGCTGGGGTTGTTCTTCTTGGAACAGAGAAGGTTGAGGGGAGATCTGATTGAAATGTATATATTTTTAGGGGCCTGGATAGAGTGGAGGTGAAGGGTCTAATCACATTAGCAGAGAGATCAGTGATGAGGGGGCATAGATTTAAAATGATTGATGGAAAGATTGGAGGGGAGTTGAGGAAACACCTGTTCACCCTGAAATAGCAAATTGGCTCAGTGGCAGGAAACAAAGGGTAATTGTTGACGGGTATTTTAGAGTCAGCAGGGATGTTTCCAGCGGCGTTCTGCAAGGCTCAGGACTGGGTCCCCTGCTTTGGTGTGAGTCTGAAACTCACTACCTGAATGGGTAGTTGAGGCAGGGACACTCAACCCATTCAGAAGGAGTCTGGACATGCAGCTCAGGTGCCACAATCTGCAGGGTTATTGGCCAAATGCTGGATGGTGGGATTAGAATAGTGGATCGTTTATCAGCTGGCACAGCAATAACGTTCCAACTGGCCTCTTTCTGTGCCTTAACCTCACGATGATTCTCTGATCCCATTACACGAAACACGCTATTCTCATTAACACTCACGGTTACGTCCTCAACGAACTCGATCAAGATTAGAAAATGAGTTTCCATTAACTTATCTATGCTGCTCGTCATTTATTAACCATGATTTTACAGGCAAGAAATACTTTGTGCTGGGTTATGGACTCCAGAAGTTTCCAAATATCAACATTAGACTGATTGGTCAGTAGTTACAGGGTTTGTCCAACCTCTCCTCTTTTTAAATAGGGTGTAACATTTACAGCCTTCCCGTCCTCTGTCACCAATACCATATCAAAGGAGGATTCGAAGATCCTGGCCAGTGCCGCTGTGTTTCAACAATTCCTTTCCTCATTAAATCTCAGATATCCTATCCAGACCAAATAAATGTTCTACTTTATTGTGGTACAAAAACGTTTAGATTGAAATGAGTTAACTGAACCTGTTTGTTCAGTGACTGTAGTTAATGTCCGTCTCCATGGGCCCTAATTGTGTCACTGGGAGGTTTTCCATTGTCTATTAATATGGGGCTCCTTTCAATGTATTATCCCATAATGTCAGCGGGAACATAACAGAGATCAGCAGCTCCAGAGAGAGGGAGAGGATAGATCAAAATCTGAGAATAATAAAGTGTAATGTTACAACAATGGGTCAGAATCTGAGAACAATAGATTGGAATGTTACTGCAATGGGCAGGAGTTTCTCCTATTGGTTTTACTGGCTCACTGCAGATTATTACTGGATAACATTAGAAGAGCGGATCGTTTGTGCTCTGAAGATGATTCAATCGACTTATTATCCCATCCTCGCTATTATTGGTGCCCCTGTTAAGTCTCTGTTTCCAACTATTAGATTCATAAGCCATATTTCAATGATTTAGTGTTCTCGTAATTTATATCGTGAGCAGACTGAAACCATTGTCTTCAGCTTCTGTCGCAAATGATATTCCCCATCCACGATCTGCATCCCCCTCACTGGCGTTTGTCTGAGGCTGAACCAGGAAGTTAACAACCTCTGCTATTTAATGCTGAGCTGACTTCATTCCCGTGTTCTCTCCATCTCCAACCCTGCCTATTGTTACAGCCAGGTGGAGGGTTCACAGTCTCTCCTCTTGTCCTTCCTGTTATTTGACCACAATAGGGTTTGCCCTTTCTAGATAGTGGATGTGGTAACCATCTCAGTGAGTATTTTACCTTTTCCCTTTGGTGTGATGGTGAAGGAACCAATCGGACAGGTTCTCTAGAGTTTAAAGAGGAAAGAGGTGAGTTTATTATACTTAGCAATCTAAACCGTATCTAAATAAAACCATAAAAAATACACAACACATTTACGCACACACTCACACGAGAATCACATGAGATTACAGAGTGAGAAGTACATGTGTGATTGGATTGGAGTCCTAAATAAATTTTAAAAAAATACTCATTCTGTGAGGTTGGATGATTCGGTGGTCTTCTGGCTGAAGGTATATTCTTGAAGTCTTTGGATGGTCAAAGTGCCCTTTGTGGCTGACCCACGTGGCTCAGGGTTTTCTTGGAGGCAGACTTGTGGGTGGCTTTCTTCCCCTGGTGTATCTGTCTGTAGTAATCTGTAGGCTTGGAGGGCTCACAGCCGCACGTGCTTTTCAAACTTGCGAAGTTATCTGGACAGAGAGATGGAGAGAGGGAGAGGGGGACACAGCCCTTCTGCTTCTGCACAGTTTGAATCACTGGCTTGTCTGTCTTTGTCCAAGGGCAACTCCCAACTTTCACATAGATGACAGAAGGTCTCCTGACTGCCTCACTGTATTTGCTGGATACTTATTAAGAGATTCAAAGTTAGGAACTTCTATCTCCCCAGGTTTCAGGATACCAGTATTTACACTTGGAGGAGTTTGCTCTTTTCAAGTCAATTTGTCAGGATGTCCTTGTATACCGTGTTAATGAATATAATCTTAGGTAATTCAGTAACTTGAGAAAGCCAATGTTTTGGGTCCAGGCTCATCAGACATGTGTCTCCTGTTGCCTCTGGAATGTGAAAAGGTGTTTCAGATGCCAATTGCGGTGGTCATCTTGGCTGCCATTCTTTTCAAGGTTAGCTGCAGGATTTTTTCCATTAAAAGATTACTGTAAGTGTCTAATCGATGAATTAAAATTCCTCATTGAGCATATTGTGTTATCTTGACACCGCTGCAGCACATGGAAAGAAATGTGATAATAGGAACATTTTATTACAGAATTGTGAGAAGAAATAGAAGGAAACACAAATTCATTCTCAATAATCACTTCTCAAATTCAAACATTAATCTTGGAATTACTGCAGCTGACATTGTCTATTACAGTTTTGCTGATTTAATTTTTTGGTGTTTTGTCTGGGATGATGATGTGTCGGGTTCGACCTTTTTTTCTCTCCTGCAATGAAGCTTTCACCATTCAAGTTCCTGTCGAAACTTCCTCCCTAAACTGACAATGTGTAATAAATTGGTTTTTTAATTGGGTTTGTTTAGCTTTCGGTTTGGGACCTGATCATTGGGTTCTTCAGTGGGTAGATCCACACTGACCTCACTTTTAGCTTCTGATGAGGTACACAAATGCTATTTACTTCAGGGTATTTCGCCCTCACTTTTCCCTTTACTGTAGGGAGCATCATTTTTTCTGATCTGCCCTATGTCCTCTGGGACATTAGTGCTCGCAAGTGTCTGTCCAGCTTTCACTTCACTCTACTGCGGCTCTTCGACTAGGTGAGGCACCTCCCTCACCATCTACTTGCCTCTTTTGGAACTTACCTTGCCCTTGCAGCTTTCTGTAAATGCTGTTATCAGCCTTTGTATGGTGCCTTTTATTTTTTGTATTTAAAGAGGAGAGCGTGTGGTCTAATTTATCTAACACTTCAGGATTGGCTAATCGGAGACTTGGGGATTCCACTTGAGAATCCTCATGGCCCTCTTCTAACCTGTCCTCACTGTCCTTTTCAATCCTCCCCTTTTGACTGTCTGACAGATCTGTGCATGTCTGTACCCTCCAAAGCCTTTGCTTTTTTCCTTTGGTCTGGGGTGTCAATTAAATAATTTACCTGACTATTCCTTTTGCCACTCGATATGGACCACCGAAATGGGCTTTTAGGGATTCACACTGCAGTGGGAGTAGTAACAATACATGGTCTCTGTCCTGAAATGTTCCAGCCTCGGCATTTCAGTCTGATTACCTTTTCATAGCTGCTTGGGAGGTCTTTAGGCGTTACTGAGCCAAGGCACAGGCTCTCGTGAGCCACTCCCAGAGCAAGGAAATGTAGTCTAACATGGAAGTTTGATCCCTCTGCCCCAAAAAACTTTTCCTTGATTAGTTTAAGAGGACCTCTCATCTCGTATCCATAAACTAATTGAAAGAGACTAAAGCCAGTGGAATCATTGGATAAGTCCCTGGTAACCAACAGGAGAAATCCCAGCCCTTTGTCCCAGTCATGGGGTTACTCATAGCAGTATGGCCTGATCATTGTCTTTAGGGTCTGGTGGTGCCGCTCCAAAGCCCCTTGTGACTGTGGATGGTAGGCTGAGGACTTGCACTGGGTTATGTCCAGATTACCTTTTCAAAAATACTTGATATAAAATGTGTGCCCTGTTCCATCTGGATCTCAGCAGGCAGCCCATATCGGGTAACGAATTGGATTAGGCCCTCCACCACTACCTTGGCAGAGTTAGTTCTTCGGGATAATGGCCTCTGGGAATCGGGTCACCACATCCATAATGGTGAGAAGATACTGGTAATACCGTTTTGTTTTCAGCAGGTGTCCCACACAATCAACTGGCACTCTGCTGAAGGGTTCCCCAAAAGCTGGTATGGGAATTAGGGTTGAAGGTTTTATTGCAGTTCGGGGCTTCCCCACAACTTGGCACATGTGACTAGTTTTACAGAACTCCACCACATCTTTATGGAGTTGTGGCCAATGAAGATGCTGTCTTATGCAGGGTTCGATTTTTCATATACCGACATGTCCAGTCATTGGAAGTTCGTGGGCCATTCTTAATATTTCTTTAAGGTACCTCAGCGGCATCCGTATCTGGTGAAGCACTGTCCACTTTTTATCCGCAGGTCTGTGAAGCGGTCTCCACTTCCTCATTAGCACCTCGTTCTTTAAATAGTAACACTCTGCAACTCCCTCTGCCTCAGTTTTGGTTTGGACAGTCTGTGTCTTTTTTAACACTGGGTCAGGTTGTTGAGCCTCAACTAAGGACGATTTGTTTAACACATCCTTTGGGTCCTCTAACTTCCCAAAGAAGGTTTCAGATAACCAGACAGTGGGGTTATCAAGGGTTTTCCTCTGGGGTTAAGGCTTTGTGTACAAGGGAAAATTCATCAGCCAGAATACTTTTGAACCTTCTGTCACTCTTTGTGGGTTTTACTGGGAGGGGGGCGAGTTTGTGAACTCCTCGAGAGGGATCACCGCTCTGAGGGTTTCATATGTGGTCTCTATCTTGAGCGCTCATATCACTGGCCAAAAACAAACACAAAAATGGACTGTAAAATCTTCTATAGATACGTGAAAAGGAAACGTTTCGCTTAGACAAATGTGGGTCCATTACAGGCAGTGTCAGGAGAATTTATAATGGGGAATTGAGAAATGACAGAGAAGTTAAATGATTATTTTGTGTCTGGCTTCACTGAGGAAGATACAAGAAATCTCCCAGAATTAGAGATCCAAGGGACTCGGGAGATTGAGGAAATGAATGAAATTAGTATGAGTAAGAAGGTTGTCTTGGAGAAATTAATGGAGCTGAAGGTTGACATGTCCCCAGGACCTGATATTCTACATCCCAGAGTGTTGAAAGAGGAAGCTTTGGAAATAGTGGATACATTGGTGAATATCTTTCAATATTCTGTAGATTCTGGAACTGTTCCTGTAGATTAGAAGATAGAAAATGTCTCCCCAGTATTTAAGAATGGATGGAGAGAGAAAACAGGGCACTACAGATATGTTAGCCTTACATCAGTCGCTGGGAACAAGCTATACTCTATTCTAAAGAATGTGATAAATGGATCTGATTGGGCAGAATCAACATGGATATATAAATGGGAAACAATGTTTGACGAACCTGTTGGAGTTATTTGAGGATGTTGCTCACAGAATTGATAAAGGGGAGTTGGTGGACGTGGTATACTTGGATTTTCAGAAGGCTTTTGATAAAGTCCCCGACAGGAGGTTGGTTAGTAAAATTGAAGCACATGGGATAGGAGATAATGTACTGGCATGGATTAAGGATTAGTTAACAGGCAGAAAGCAGAGAGTAGGAATAAATGAGTCATTCTTGCCTTTTCAGGCTGTGACTGGTGGGGTACTGCAAGGATCAGTGCTTGGGCCCCGGCTGTTCACAATATGTATCAATGACTTGGATGTGGGGACCAATGTAATATTTCCAGGTTTTCAAATGCCAGTAAACTAGATGGGAATGAGTGTTGCGAGGAAGATGCAAAGCGGCTTCAAGGGGATTTGGACAGATGTCGTGAGTGAGCAAGAACATGGCAGTTGAAATATAATGTGGAAAGATGTGAGGTTATCCACTTCGGTAGCAGGAACAGATGTGCAGAGTATTTCTTAAACGGTAAGAGATTAGAAAGTGTAGTTGTACGAAGGGACCTGGATGTCCTCGTCACTAAGTCACTGAAAACAAACATGCAGGTGCAGAAAGCAATTAGGAAGACTAATGGTATGTTAGCCTTTATTGAAGTGGATTTGAGTGCAGTAGTAGTGACGTTTTGCTGCAATTGTATGGAACCTTGGTTAGACTGCCCCTGGAGTAATGTGTGCAGTTTTGGTCCCCTTACCTTAGGAAGGATGTTATGATCATAGAGGGAGTGCAATGACGGTTCATCAGACTTGTTCCCGAGATGGCAGGACCATCACATGAAGAGAGATTGGGGAAACTGGGCCTGTATTCTCTAGAGTTTCGAAGAATGAGAGGTGATCTCATTGAAACCTAAAAAATATTGAAAGTGATAGGGTAGATGCAGCTAACATGTTTCCCCTGGTTGGGGAATCTAGAACCAGGGGAAACAATTTCAAAATAAGTGGAAATCCACTTAGGACAGAGATGAGGAGACATGCCTTTTCTCAGAGGGTTGAGAATCTTTGGAATTCTCTGCCCCAGAGGGCTGTGGAAGCTCAGTTATTGAGTATGTTTAAAGCAGAGATGAACAGATTTCTAAATGGAGTCATAGAGTCGTACAGCATAGAAACAGGCCCTTCGGCCCACCGCCTCTGGGCTGACTATAATGCCGATCGATACTAATCCCAACTGCTTGCATTAATTCCATATCTCTCTATGCCTTGTTCATTCAAGTACCTGTCCAGATGCCTCTTAAATGTCACTACTGTTCCTGCCTCCACCACCTCCTCAGGCAGATCTTTCCAAATACCCGCAATTCTTTGTGTGAAACATTTACCCTTTTGATCCCTTTAGACCTCCTCCCTCCCACCTTAAATCTACGCACTCTAGTTTTAGTCACCCTTACCATGGGAAACAGACTCTGGCGATCTACCCTATCTATGCCTCTCTTAATTTGAGATATCTCTATCATGTCTCCTCTCAGCCTCCTTCGCTGCAGGGAAATCAGACCCAGCCTATCCAGTCTCTCTTTATAACTCAAGCCCTTCAAACCAGGCAACATCCTTGTGAATCTTTTCTGCACCCTCTCTAGCTTAATCACATCTTTTGTGTAGTGCGGCGACCAGAACAGCCCACAATACTCCAAATGCGGCCAAACCAATGTTATGTACAAATGTAACATGATGTCCCAATTGGTGTACTCAATGCCTCGGCCGAAATAATTAGAATTAGAATTAGAATTAGAACATTACAGCGCGGTACAGGCCCGTCGGCCCTCGATATTGCGCCGACCTGTGAAACCATCTAACCTACACTATTCCATTTTCATCCATCTGTCTATCCAATGACCACTTAAATGCCCTTAAAGTTGGCGAGTCTACTACTGTTGCAGGCAGGGCGTTACACGCCCCTACTACTCTCTGAGTAAAGAAACTGGCTCTGACATATGTCCAGAGACTTGGTTGAGGGAAGGGCATGATTGGCAACTAAATATCCCAGGATCTCGATGCTTCAGGCGTGATAGAGAGGGAGGTAAAAGGGGTGGAGGAGTCGCATTACTGGTCAAAGAGGATATCACAGCTGTGCTGAAGGAGGGCACTAAGGAGGACTCGAGCAGTGAGGCAATATGGACAGAACTCAGAAATAGGAAGGGTGCGGTAACAATGTTGGGGCTGTACTACAGGCCTCGCAACAGCGAGCGTGAGATAGAGGTACTAATATGTAAACAGATTATGGAAAGATGTAGGAGCAACAGGGTGGTGGTGATCGGAGATTTTAATTTTCTCAACATTGACTGGGATTCACTTAGTGTTAGAGGTCTAGATGGAGCAGAATTTGTAAGGAGCATCCAGGAGCGTTTTCTGGAGCAGTATGTAAATAGTCCAACTCGGGAAGGGGCCATACTGGACCTGGTGTTGGGGAATGAGCACGGCCAGGTGTTTGAAGTTTCAGTAGGGGACTACTTTGGGAATAGTGATCACAATTCCGGAAGCTTTAAAATACTCATGGACAAAGACGAGAGTGGTCCCAAAGGAAGAGTGCTAAATTGGGGGAAGGCCAACCATACCAAAATTCGGCAGGAGCTGGGGAATGTAGATTGGGATCAGCTGTTTGAAGGTAAATCCACATGTGATATGTGGGAGGCTTTTAAAGAGAGGTTGATTAGCGTGCAGGAGAGACATGTTCCTGTGAAAATGAGAGATAGAAATGGCACGATTCGGGAACCATGGATGACAGATGAAATTGTGAGACCAGCGAAGAGGAAAAAGGAAGCATACATAAGGTCTAGGCGGCTGATGGAAGACGAAGCTTTGAAAGAATATCGGGAATGTAGGACCAATCTGAAACGAGGAATTAAGAGGGCGAAAAGGGGTCATGAAATATCTTTAGCAAACAGGGTTAAAGAAAATCCCAAAGCCTTTTATTCATATAGAAGGAGAAAGAGGGTAACTAGAGAAAGGATTGGCCCACTCAAGGACAAAGGAGGAATGTTATGCTTGGACTCAGAGAAAATGGGTGTGATTCTAAACGAGTACTTTGCATCGGTATTCACCGAGGAGAGGGACATGACGGATGTTGAGGCTTGGAACAGATGTTTGATTACTCTAGGTCAAGTCGGCATAAGGAGGGAGGAAGTGTTGGGTATTCTAAAAGGCATTAAGATGGACTAGTCCCCAGGTCCGGATGGGATCTATCCCAGGTTACTGAGGGAAGCGGTAGGGAAGCTGCTGGAGAAGATACTGAGGGATAGGATCTATTCCCATTTGGAAGAAAATGGGCTTATCAGTGATAGGCAACATGGTTTTGAGCAGGGAAGGTCATGTCTTACCAACTTAAGAGAATTATTTGAGGAAGTGACAAAGTTGATTGATGAGGGAAGGGCTGTCGATGTCATAAACATGGACTTCAGTAAGGCGTTTGATAAGGTTCCCCATGGCAGGCTGATGGAGAATGTGAAGGCGCATGGGGTCCAAGGTGTACTAGCTAGATGGATAAAGAACTGGCTGGGCAACAGGCGGCAGAAAGTAGCAGTAGAAGGGAGTTTCTCAAAATGGAGACGTGTGACCAGTGGTGTTCCACAGGGATCCGTGCTGGGACCACTGTTGTTTGTGATATACATTAATGATTTGGAGGAAAGTATCGGTGGACTGATTAGCAAGTTTGCAGACGACACTAAGATTGGTGGAGTAGCAGATAGTGAAGGGGACTGTCAGACAATACAGCAGAATATAGATAGATTGGAGAGTTGGGCAGAGAAATGGCAGATGGTGTTCAATCAGGGCAAATGCGAGGTGATGCATTTTGGAAGATCCAATTCAAGAGTGAACTCTACAGTAAATGGAAAAGTCCTGGGGAAAATTGATGTACAGAGAGATTTGGGTGTTCAGGTCCATTGTTCCCTGAAGGTGGCAACGCAGGTAAATAGAGTGGTCAAGAAGGCATACGGCATGCTTTCCTTCATTGGACGGGGTATTGAGTACAAGAGTTGGCAGGTCATGTCACAGTTGTATAGGAATTTGGTTCGGCCACATTTGGAATACTGCGTGCAGGTCTGGTCGCCACATTACCAAAGGGATGTGGATGCTTTGGAGAGGGAGCAGAGGAGGTTCACCAGGATGTTGCCTGGTATGGAGGGCGCTAGCTATGAAGAGAGGTTGAGTAGATTAGGATTATTTTCATTAGAAAGACGGAGGTTGAGGGGGGAACTGATTGAGCTGTACAAAATCATGAGAGGTATAGACAGGGTGGATAGCAAGAGGCTTTTTCCCAGAGTGGGGGATTCAATTACGAGAGGACACGAGTTCAAAGTGAAAGGGGAAAAGTTTAGGGGGGATATGCGTGGAAAGTTCTTTACGCAGAGGGTGGTGGGTGCCTGGAACGCGTTACCAGCGGAGGTGGTAGATGCGGGCACGATGGCGTCTTTTAAGATGTATCGAGACAGACACATGAATGGGCAGGAAGAAAAGAGATACAGACCCTTAGAAAATAGGCGACATGTTTAGATAGAGGATCTGGATCGGCGCAGGCTTGGAGGGCCGAAGGGCCTGTTCCTGTGCTGTAATTTACTTTGTTCTTTGTTCTTATATCTATCACCCCTCAACTTAAAGCTATGTCCCCTCGTGTTTGCCATCACCATCCGAGGAAAAAGACTCTCACTATCCACCCTATCCAACCCTCTGATTATCTTATTTGTCTCTATTAAGTCACCTCTCCTCCTCCTTCTCTCCAACGAAAACAACCTCAAGTCCCTCAGCCTTTCCGCGTAAGACCTTCCCTCCATACCAGGCAACATCCTAGTAAATCTCCTCTGCACCCTTTCCAAAGCTTCCACATCCTTCCTATAATGTGGTGACCAGAACTGCACGCAATACTCCAGGTGTGGTCTTACCAGAGTTTTGTACAGCTGCATCATGACCTCGTGCCTCCGAAACTAGATCCCCCTACTAATAAAAGCTAACATTCCATATGCCTTCTTAACAGCCCTATTAAACTGGGTAGCAACCTTCAGGGATTTATGCACCTGGACACCAGGATCTCTCTGTTCATCTACACTACCAAGAATCTTCCCATTAGCCCACTACTCTGCATTCCTGTTACTCCTTCCAAAGTGAATCACCTCGCACTTTTCCGCATTAAACTCCATTTGCCATCTCTCAGCCCAGCTCTGAAGTCTATCTATTTCCCTCTGTACCCGACAACACCCTTCGGCACTATCCACAACTCCACCGACCTTGGTGTCAACCGAAAATTTACTAACCCACCCTTCTACACCCTCTTCCAGATCATTTATAAAAATGACAAACAGCAGTGGCCCCAAAACAGATCCTTGCGGTGCACCACTAGTAACTAAACTCCAGGATGAATATTTGCCATCAACCACCACCCTCTGTCTTCTTTCAGCTAGCCAATTTCTGATCCAAAGCTCTAAATCACCTTCAACCCCATACTTCCGTATTTTCTGCAATAGCGTACCGTGGGGAACCTTATCAAACGCCTTACTGAAATCCATATACACCACATCCACTGCTTTACCCTCATCCACCTGTTTGGTCACCTTCTCAAAAAACTCAATAAGGTTTGTGAGGCACGACCTACCCTTCACAAAACCGTTCTGACTATAGCGAATGAACTTATTCTTTTCAAGATGATTATAAATCCGATCTCTTATAATCTTTTCCAACATTTTACAAACAATCGAAGTAAGGCTCACTGGCCTATAATTACCAGGGCTGTCTCTACTCCCCTTCTTGAACAAGGGGACAACATTTGCTATCCTCCAGTCTTCCGGCACTATTCTTGTCGACAATGACGACATAAAGATCAAGGACAAAGGCTCTGCAATCTCCTCCCGAGCTTCCCAGAGAATCCTAGGATAAATCCCATCTGGCCCAGGGGACTTATCTATTTTCACACTTTCCAAAATTGATAACACCTCCTCCTTGTGAACCTCAATCCCATCTCGCCTAGTAGCCTGAATTTCAGTATTCTCCTCGACAACATTTTCTTTCTCTACTGTAAATACTGACGCAACATATTCATTTAACACTTTCCCTACCTCCTCTGATTCCACACACAACTTCCCACTACTATCCTTGATTGGCCCTAATCTAACTCTAGTCATTCTTTTATTCCTGATATACCTATCGAAAGCCTTAGAGTATTCCCTGATTCTATCCGCCAATGACTTCCCGTGTCCTCTCCTTGCTCTTCTTAGCTCTCCCTTTAGATCCTTCCTGGCTTGCTTGTAACTCTCAAGCGCACTAACTGAGCATTCACGTCTCATCCTCACATAAGCCTTCTTCTTCCTCTTGACAAGCGCTTCAAAATCTTTAGTAAACCACGGCTCCCTCGCTCGACAACTTCCTCCCTGGCTGACAGGTGCAGACTTATCAAGGACACGCAGCAGCTGCTCCTTGAATGAGCTCCACATTTCGATTGTTCCCATCCCCTCCAGTTTCCTTCCCCATCCTACGCATCCTAAATCTTGCCTAATCGCATCATAATTTCCTTTCCCCCAGCTATAATTTTTGCCCTGCGGTATATACCTGTCGCTAAGGTAAACCTAGCCGAATTGTGATCACTATCACCAAAGTGCTCACCTACATCTAAATCTAACACCTGGCCGGGTTCATCACCCAGTACCAAATCCAATGTGGCATCGCCCCTGGTTGGCCTGTCTACATACTGTGTCAGAAACCCCTCCTGCACACACTGGACAAAAACTGACCCATCTAAAGTGCTCGAACTATAGTATTTCCAGTCGGTATTTGGAAAGTTAAAGTCCCCCATAACAACTACCCTTTTACTCTCGCTCCTGTCGAGAATCATCTTCGCTTTCCTTTCCTCTACATCTCTGCAACTATTTGGAGGTCTATAAAAGACTCCCAACAGTGTCACCTCACCTCTCCTGTTTCGAACCTCGGCCCATAATACCTCAGTAGACGAGTCCTCAAATGTCCTTTCTGTCGCTGTAATACTCTCCTTGATTAACAATGCCACCCCCCCCCCCCTCTTTTACCATCGTCTCTGTTCTTACTGAAACATCTAAATCCCGGAACCTGCAACATCCATTCCTGCCCCTGCTCTACCCATGTCTCCGAAATGGCCACTACATCGAGCTCCCAGGTACCAACCCATGCTGCAAGCTCACCCACCTTATTCCGGATGCTCCTGGCGTTGAAGTGGACACACTTTAAACCAAGTTCTTGCTTGCCAGTGCCCTCTTGCGTCCTTGTAACCTTATCCCTGACCTCACTACTCTCAACATCCTGTCCACTGGCACTACAATTTAGGTTCCCTTTCCCCTGCTGAATTAATTTAAACCCCCCCCCGAAGAGCACTAGCAAATCTCCCCCCCCCAGGATTTTGGTACCCCTCTGGTTCAGGTGAAGACCATCCTGTTTGTAGAGGTCCCATCTACCCCAGAAAGAGCCCCAATTATCCAGGAAACCAAAACCCTCCCTCCTGCACCATCCCTGCAGCCACGTGTTCAACTCCTCTCTCTCCCTATTCCTCGCTTCGCTAGCACGTGGCACGGGCAACAACCCAGAGATAACAACTCTGGTTGTTCTCGCTCTAAGCTTCCACCCTAGCTCCCTGAATTTCTGTCTTAAATCTCCATCTCTCTTCCTACCTGTGTCGTTGGTGCCTATGTGGACCACGACTTGGGGGTGCTCCCCCTCCCCCTTAAGGATGCCAAAAACACGATCCAAGACATCACGAACCCTGGCACCTGGGAGGCAACATACCAACCGTGAGTCTCTCTCGTTCCCACAGAACCTCCTATCTGTTCCCCTAACTATGGAGTCCCCAATGACTAATGCTCTGCTCCTCTTCCCCCTTCCCTTCTGAGCAACAGGGACAGACTCTGTGCCAGATGCCTGTACCCCATTGCTTACCCCTGGTAAGTCGTCCCCCGTAACTGTATCCAAAACGGTATACCTGTTGTTGAGGGAAACGGTCACAGGGGATCCCTGCACTGCCTGCTGGTTCCCTCTCCTTCCCCTGACGGTAACCCATCTACCTACTTCTTTTACCTGAGGTGTGACTACCTCCCCATAACTCCTCTCAATAACCCCCTCCTCCTCCCGAATGATCCGAAGTTCATCCAGCTCCTGCTCCAGTTCCCGAACGCGGTTCTCGAGGAGCTGGAGTTGGGTGCACTTCCCGCAGATGCAGTCAGCAGGGACACTCTTGGAGACCCTTACCTCCCACATTCTGCAGGAGGAACATACAACTGCCTTAACTTCCATTCCCTCTATTCTAAATTCCCAACAAATCTACTGAAAAACCAAAAAAAAAACTCAAACTTGTTAGGTTAGCAATCCAACGGACAGAACTTCTTAAATAAAAAGCTTACCTTATCAACACAACAGAGTCCTTTTTTTTGGTTTGAGGAGGAGGTTGGGTGGGAGACACTACACGTTTAGTGTCTCGGGTACAGCCACCACCCAAATATATAGTTTTTCCTTACCCAGCAGTCCCCTGGTCCTCCGAAAACAAAAGGGAATTCACTTTTAAACTTACACTGAAATTGACTTCACAGCTGTCAGCTCGCTCTCGCACCTTCGCTACTGTCAAAGCTGCAGTCACCAAAACTAAAAGAAAGAGATTATAAACCACCCAAATATATAGTTTTTACCAGTGACATAACGGGAAATGAGGATTGTGTCGGAAAAAGGCATTGAAGTGGATGATCAGCTATTATTATATTGAATGGTGGAACAGGCTCGATGTCCTTCTGCAGCTCCTCTGTTCCAATGTTCCGAAATTGCTTAACTCTTTCAAACGCCAGGTAGGTTTGGTCAAGCTGCTTTCCAAAGATTCTGAATTTCTGCTGGTCCAGCTCCAGTACTATCTCATATGGGCCCAGGATAGCATTTTCAGTCCTCTCATAATCTGATGAACTTTCATCTTTTCCTGTTATTTTGTTTTGCAAAACCAGCGTCCAGTTCTCTGACGGTCATTGCAGTTGCTTTGAAAAATTTTTAAAAGGAAAGAAAAGTGCTGCCACATCCTCCTCATTGAACTTTAGAATGAACTGGGAGAACTTTAAGAGCTCAGCACATGGTCCTGAGCTCGGGGCAGCTCCCTCACTAGCTGTGCCCTCACTGGGTGTACTGAGTCTTCATCTAGTTGTTTGAGCCACCATAACTCCCTTTCCTCCTTCTCCTTCTGGAACCCTCTAACTTTTTCCCTTTCTTAACACTCACTCTGCTCTTTCTCGCTCTCTCTGGAATTCTAATTCTAGTCCTTTCTGTTCTAGTTTTACCTTCGCAAACATTACTCTATCTGTTAGTGATTTTAACGCTGTTTGAGCCTTCAGCTTCAAGTGAAAAATGGTTGGCCACAAGTCTTACGATTACGTATTCCCTAGCTTTTGGACGGAGTGTCATCCCTAACCTTCTGGCTACATTACTCAACTTTTCAGCAGACAGGGCGTTTAACCTATACCAAGTTACTTCACTCTGTATGTAACTCCTTTATTGGCAATATAACTCCTTTATTCAAAAAGGGAGGGAGACAGAAAGCAGGAAACTACAGGCCAGTTAGCTACACATTTGTCTTGGGGAAAAATTTAGAAGATATTATTAGAGATGATATAGCCAGCACTCAGAACAAATCGAGGTAATCAGGCAGAATCAACATGGATTTATGAAAGTTAAATCATGTTTAATCAGTTTGTTGGATTTCTTTGATGGAGTTACATATGCTGTGGATCAAGGGGAACCGGTGGATGTACTGTACTTAGATTTCTATCAGGCATTTGATAAGATGCCACATCAAAGTTTATCGCGGAAAACAAAAGCTCATGGTGTCGGGGGTAAAATATTGGTATGGAAAGAAGATTGACTAGCTAACAGGAAACCGAGTGTCAGCATAAATGGGTAATTTTCTGGTTGGCAAGATGAAACGAGTGGTGTACCACAGGGATCTTCAACTTTTTGCAATTTATATAAATGAATTAGATGAAGGGACCGAATTGCTAAATTTTCCCATGACACAAAGATATGTCGGAAACGAAGTTGTGAACAGGACATAGGGGACTGCAAATGAATATAGATAGGTTAAGTGAGTGGGCAAAGACCTGGAAAATGGAGTATACTGCAGGAAAGTGTGAAATTGTCCACTTTGGCAGGAAGAATAAAAAAGAAGACTGTTATCTAAATGGTGAGAGATTGCAGTGCTCTGAAATGCAGAGGGATCTGGGTGTCCAAGTGCATGAATCACAAAAGGCTAGTAAGCAGGTACAGCACGTAACTGGAAAACTAATAGAATGTTATTGTTTACTGCAAGAGAAATTGATTAGCAAAGTATGGAGGTCATGCCTCAGTTTTACAGGGCATTGGTGAGACCACATCTGGAGTATTGTGCACAGTATTGGTCTCCTTCTTAATGTAAAAATGTAAATGTATTGGGGGCAGTACAGAGAAGGCTATTTAGACTGATACCTGGAATGGGCGGGCCATCTTATGTGGGAATATTGGACAGGCTGGGCTTGTATCCGCTGGACTTTAGAAGAGTAAGAGGCGACTTGATTGAAACATATAGGACTCTGAGGCGTCTGGACGGGGTGGATGTGGAAAGGATGATTCCCATTGTGGGAAAATCTAGAATTAGGGGTCACTATTTAAAAATAAGGGGGGTCACCCGTTTAACACACAGATGAGGAGATTTTTTTCCTGTGAGGGTCGTGTGTTTTTGGAAATCTCTTCCTCAAAAGGCGCTGGAAGCAGAGTCTTTGAATATTTGTAAGGCAGAGGTAGATAGATTATTGATAAGCAAGGGGGTGAAAGGTTATCGGGGTCAGGCGGAAATGTGAAGTCGAGTTTACAATCAGATTTGTCATGACCTTATTGAATGGCAGAGCAGGCTTGAGGGGCCGAGTGGCCTGCTCGTGATCCTAATTCATCTGTTCATATTTTCATAAGCTGTGGCTTAGGATGGTACTGTCTCCGAATGTGAACGTTTTAGTGCTGTAGCAGCGAAAGCCACAATAAAACCTACATTGAAATCTTCATTTTTTTTCTGGGAATCAATTGTTTTTCCTACTTCTAATTTCTCGTTTGTCATTGGGTTACAATCAATTTCTGTTACAGCCATGTGAGGAGGGGTCCCAGATCCCCTCTTGTCCTATCTCTCATTTGACCACAATCGGGTTTATTCCTTTTTAGCAGTGGACGTGCTGACCACCTCAGTGAGTATTTTACCTTATACCTTTATTGTGCTCGTGTAAGAACCAGTCAGACAGGTTTTCTTGAGATTAAACAAGAGGTGAGTTTATTATACTTAACAATCTAAACTGGATCTGAATAAAATAATAAACATGTACGCTGCTCATTCACGCACACACTCACACGAGAATCACACACAAATAAATTAGAGTGAGAAATACATTGGTGTTGGATGAGAGTCCATGATAAATAAAAAAATATATACAGTCTGTGAGGTTGGATAATTCTGTGGTCTGCGCCTTTGCCACCCTTACTTATGAGTTTCATGCCATCTGCAGGAGTTGAAATTGTTTATTTTTACATTTACGTCGATATCATGCATCTATCCATATGTCAGGAACAGCACTGGTTCTAATACTGACCCCTGAGAAACATCACTGTATATTCTCCTCCCCCAGAATAAACAATGTCTGTTCACCACTTCTCTCTGCTTTCTGTCCCTGAGTCAATGTCATATCCACACTATCACTGTCACATTAATCCATGTCATCCAGTTTTTCATAACAAGTCTATGAAATGTCATTTGATGACAGGCCTTTTGAAAGTTCATATACATAACACGAAACAAGCTGCCCTCATCAACACTCACAGTTATGTCATCAACTAACTTGATCAAGATTATCAGACATGATTGGTTATCAAGCTATCCATCCTGTTTGTCATTTATTATCAGATGTTTTTCCAAGAAAGATATATTTTTGAGCTGGCCTCTAGAAATTTCCAATCGCCGACATTAGACTGATTGGTCAGAAGTTACAGGGTTTATCCCATCTCTTTTTTTTAAACAGGGTGTATCATTTACAGTACTCCACTCCCCTGTCACTACTCCCATAGCCAAGGAGGAGTGAATGCTTCTGGCCAGTGACTCTACCACTCCTTCCCTTAACAAACCTCATACATAACATCAAGTCTGGGTAAATGTTCTACTTTATTTTGGAACACTAAATGTTGGTTTGACAGGGGTTAACTGAATCTGTTTGTTCAGTGTGTGTAATTAATGTCAGTCTTCATGCACCCTAATTGAGTCATTAGAGAGTTTTCCACTTCCATTAATAAGGGATTTCTTTCAATGTGTTCTTCCAAGCCGGGTGCATCACCCCCACACTAACAGCAGCTCCAGAGAGTGGGAAAGGATTGATCAGAATCTGAGAACAATAGATTGGAATTTTACAAAAATGGGCAGCAAGAGTTTATCCTATTGGTTTGGCGAAGTTACTGCAGATTATTATTGGAGAACATTAGAAATGCGAATCTATTATGCACTAAAGATGATTCAAACGATCTACTATCCCATCCTCGCTATTATTGGTGTCCCTGGTTAGTCTCTGGATGCAACTATTATATCTATAAACCATATGTCACTGACATTTGTTCTTGTCATGTAAATCCTGGGAATACTGAAGCCTCTGTCTTCAGTCTCTCTCACAAAGTCTGCTCGCTATCCAGGTCTATATCGACCTCACTAGCCAATGTCTGAGGCTGAACCAGACAGTTCACAACCTATATGTTCTGTAAAGACCTGAGCTGAGCTCATCGCTGTGTTCTCTCCATCACTTAACCTGCCTAATACCACTTCTGTAATATCACCCATGTCCACTTCTGTCTCAATACATCTCCTGCATAAGCCCTCATCTGTGTTTTTGTTAAATCCACACTTGACTATTCCAATTCTGTCCTGGTCACCCTCCCAGTTATAAACCTCCATAAACCAGAGACCATCCAGAACTCTGCTGCCTGTAAACTAATATACACAAAATCCCGATAACCCATCACCCCAAATCCTGATCACCCATCACCCCAAATCCTGATCACCCATCACCCCTGTGCTCACTGATCTACATTGGCTCCCGGTCTGGCAGCACCTTAATTTAAATATTCTCATTCTTGTGCTTGAATCCCTCCATGGCCTCACCCCTCCAATTAGTCCCATTTCCCTGTCCATATCCCATATTCTTGAAAATCTTATGCCTTCAACTCTTCTCCCAATTCCCCATTGAAAGTGAGTTGCTTTTTCTCTCTATCTCCCCCGGCTGTGAATTTCATGCTGGTGCCAATGTTACAGAAACCTTGATCCATAAAATGATGCTATCAGCACAGCCGGACACTTCTGGTGTGGCCAACACAGTGCCCCATGCTGGGCAGGGGACTTGCCCGGGCGTTCTATGTATGTGCTGTTAGTGTAAGGAGGGTTCAAGGTGACGTCAGTGCACCAGCCCAACAGTGTTGATGTCTGTCCTTGAAACTTGGTCTGTGGATGTCCACTGACAACCTGTGTTATTCACTTGTTATTTCAAAGGACCAGGCATCGAACTTACAGGTGAGGGGCTTTTGACTTGCTAATGCCATTGTAAAGTTAGTGGAGGTGCTTTGGATGTTTTTCTGGACGTTGTGTCGTGAGCTGCTGCAGACATTCAGGCAGGACAGATGACTTTGTGACCCAATTCTGGACGAGGTTTGGGGACTGTAGTTACAGTGTCTCTGGGTCTGTAACATGACCAATAAATGGAGCAGAGGCTGCAGAGAGGTGAATCTATGTCAAGAGGCAAGAGGAGGGGGCTCTGCCCTACCCACTACAGAAGCTTGCTCCTGCATGGCAGCAAGCATGGATCTGATGACCTCAGTCTGAGCTTCCATTGCAGCACTGAGACGTTGGGTGTCTGCCGTCTGTGCTGCAGTGGAAGCTGAGACAATGGTCACCAGATATTGTATCATGGCTGGGTCTGCTAGTGATGTCATGGAGTTAGTGACCACTTCCACAGGGGAAAGAATGGGCTTCAATCTCTGTGCAATGTCCTGTGCCATGTTGGAGCCGGACTCCTCCATGTTCTTTGACAGTGACAACAGACTGTCTGACAGGTCTGTAAATGGACAAAGTCTCTCAGTGAACATGTCCATCAGCATTCTCCTGTATGCAGTTCCAGCAATGTTCATATCTGAGTCCTGTGTATTATAACTCGTTTGTGACCTCGCCCTCTGGTGAGCTGACACATGAACTATCCTTTCCCCCTGGCCTGGCTGCAGCTCACTCGTGCTCGGTGACTCACCACGTATAGATTCCGACTCTATACCAGCCTCTAAAGCACACACAGTGTAAGTATTTGAACTGTTGGCTGTGAGTATTAGACCAAGTGTTGGTGCTTCGCCATCAGTGCTGTGCTGCTGCTCTCTCTCTGTCTCCTGGAGCTGCTGTGACTGGAAAGCTGGTAGTTTTGGGTTATCATTGGAAAGTATAAAATTAGAAGGGGAAACCTGGGGTGAGGGATTGAGGGTGGGATGGAAAGCAGGAGGTCAATGGTCCCGCCATCTGAAGCTTGTACATCATCCCAGACAGCAGGATGAGAGGGAGGTGGGAGTTAACAAGGGACATAAGGCAGGAACATAGCATCATCCTGAATACTGTCGGTGATGCCGGATGCTACGGGCACTGTCACAGCCGGTCCCATGATGTGAAGAACCATCTCCTCCCTCAGGCTCAGGGGATGAAGGTATGCCTGGCCCTCGCCGGAACACTGCTGTTTCCTGTGATTATGGGCCGCCTTGTCCTGTAAGAGAGAGAGCAGAATGGTAGTGATTGTGTTTCACTGTGTTTGGGTGATTTGCCTACCATAGCTGAATAGCTGGAGGTATGTGAAGGCATTGAGAGGTGGGTGTGAGGCTGGCATCAGTGGAAGGTGTGTGAGGGTGAGGTGGAGTAAGTGAATGTTAGGTGTGAGTCATGAGTGTTGGGGATTGCTGATGGGTGAGTGATGGGGGTGTGGTACATTGAGCAGTGTGACAGGTTGGTTGTGTTGGGGGTAGGAGATGCCATGTGGAGATGAATTCACCGACATTGATCACCCGTGTGAGCTCATTAAACTTCTTCTGGCTCTACTGCCAGGTCCTCGGGGCCGGACCTCTTGCATTGACCTCCCAGGCCACCTGCTCCCATTCCCTTCGGAGAGTGTTACTTGAGGGCCTCGGCCCCACGCCATGAAAACATGGCCTCCCTCCTCCTGTCCCCCTCCATGACTAAGGCGTCCAGCACAACATCCGTGAACTGCAGATCCCTCTCTCTGTCCTTGTATTCCATTTACCTTGTTTCCAATTGCAGAATTCACAGTCAGCAGCAGCAGCACACGCAGCCTCCTGTGATTCAGTGCAGCTTCCCTTTAAGAGGGACAGACTGCCTTTAAAAGCTGAATGCTGGCTGAAACACGAGCCAGCCTCACGCACACTTCGCTCCCAGTTAATGTGCAGACAGACATCAGCGTGTGTCACGCTGGGCAGCAAGTAGAATTCATGGAAATGAGGAGAAAGCAGGAGCTTTGTGTGTCACCTGCCTCAACAAGAACCGGCACGGGCAGATCATGAATCACAAACCCTACGCACAGAAGGAGGATATTCGGCCCATTGTGTCAGTGCAATCTCTTTGAAAGAGATATCAAATTAGCTCCTCTCTGCTCCTCTTGCCCCACACACCAGCTTTTTAAATTCCAATTCATGTATTTGCTGAATTCTCTTTTGAAAGATATTATTGAATCTGCTTCCACCATGTTTTCAGGCAATGAATTCCAGATCCCAACAACTCGCTGTGTCAGAAAATTCTCCTCATTTCACCTTTGGTTCTTTGTCAATTACCTTCAATCTGTGCCTTCTTAATACTGAACATTCTGACACTGGAAACAGTTTCACATTAATTAACCTATCAAAACCCTTCATGATTTTGAATTCTATATTAAATCTCCCCTTAACCTTCACTGCTCCAAAGAGAACAATCCCAGCTTTTCCAATCTCTCCACGTAACTGAATTCCCAGATCCCTGGTACCATTCTAGTAAATCACTTCAGTATATTCACTAAGTGCTTGACATCCTTACCAAAGTGTGGTCATCAGAATTGGACACAATTCTCCAGCTGGGACCTAACCAATGATGGATGAACATCAGCATTTCCTCCTGAGTTTTATTACTCTGTGCCTCTCTCTCTAACACCAAGGACACTACATGTTACATTCAAAGATCTGTGTGTGTACACCCCAGGTCTCTCTAATCCTGCACCCACTTTATAATGGTACCATTGAGTTTATATTGTTTCTCCTCATATTTCCTACCCAAATGTCTCACTTCACACTTCACTGTGTTAAATTACATCTGCCATGTTCCTGTACATTTCACCAGTCAGTCTCTGTCCTCCTGAAGTCTGTTACTATCCTTCAGACTGTCTATTAACATTTCTGAGTTTCCTGCCCTCTGAAAACTTTGACATTATCCTCTCTGTACACAAGCCCATTGCATTAACATACAGCAACAGTGATTCCAACAGTAACCCTGCGGAACCCCACTGTGTACTTCCCTCCAGACTGATCAACAACCATTCTCCACTACTGTCTCCTTTCTGTCACTGACCTAATTTCCTGCACACTGACATTGAAAATAAAAAAGGACTTCCATTTATGTAAGGCCTTCATGATCACTGCATGTCCCAATGCGACTTCCAACTAATGAGTACTTTTTACCGTTTGGACAGTCTTGTAATGTAGGAAAAACACAGCCAATTTCCGCACAACAAGATCCCACAAGTGGCAGTGTGGTCATGATCAGATCTGTTTTTGTGATGTTAATTTGAGGGGTAAATGTTGACCAGGACACTGGGAATAATTACCCTGACATTCTAAATAATTCCATGGGATCTTTACATCCACCTGAGTGGGCAGACGGGGCCTGGCTGCACCTTATCTTTGAAAAGGCGGCACCTCTGACAGTGCAACACTCCCTCAGTACTGCACTGCAGTGTCAGCCTTGATTCTTCTCATCAAGTCCTGCAGTGTCACTTGATCCTAGAAGCTTGTGATTGAAAGGAGAGAGAGCTACAAACTGAGCCACTGCTGACATTGGTCCTTTCATCCCATGTGCTTCTAATTTGGTAACACGGCTGTTATGTGGTAATTTATCAAACAGCTGCTGAAAGGATAGGAATATTGGGAAAGTACAGGCAGGAACAATCATAAAAACATTGAATAGCACAACCCTGAATGATGTCATTCGGCCCATCAATTCAGTGCTGGACCTTTCAAAGAGCAATCCAGTTAGTCCCACTCCCTGACTCTTTCACTATATCCTAACATTTTTCCTGCTTCAAATATTTATCCAATTCCCTTTTGGGATCTATTATTGAATCTGTATCCATCAGCATATCAGACAGTGCATCCCAAATCCAAACCACTCAGAAACAAATATCCTCATATCTGCTTTCACCAATCGCCTTAAATCTGTGTCTCTGGTTAGTGACCCCTTGGACATTGGAAACAGTTTCTCTTTATTTAATTTATCTAAACACTTCCTAATGTTAAACACCTCAATCAAATCTCCTCTGAAAGCTCTCTGCTCGAAGCAGAACAACCCCAGCTACATAACTGTAATCCCTCATGCCTGCACAAATTCTCGTAAAATAGTTATTTACCCTCTCCGAAGGCTTCATGTCCTTCCTAAAGTGTGTTTCCCAGTATTCGACGCAAGACTTCAGGTGCAGCTGAACTAGTATTTTATATATGTTTCACATAATGTCCTTGCTTTTGCTCTTTTTGCCTCTATTTATAAAACCTAGGATCCCATATATTTATTAACGGTTTGGCTACAAAGATTTGTGTACAAATACTCCAGGTGTCTCTGTTATTTCACCACCTTTATAGTTATACCATTTAACTTGTATTGTCTCTCCTCATTCCTCCTTTCAAAATGTATTACCTCACACATCTGCAATGCCAATAAAATATTGAGAAGATTGAAGCCATTGCTTTCTGCCTCTGCTTCAAATATTTCCTAGCTACACACTCCATCCCTCTCCTTTGTAAATGTTTGAGACGAAAAGCCAAACTGTTCACACACTTGGTTACATATTTAACCTTGAGATGCCTTGAGATGAGCTTCTGACCAAATATTCACACCATCAGTAAAATGGCTAATTTCCACCCGCTGTGGAGTTGCATTTCTGGTTAAAAAGGAAAGTTATAAAATAGTGAGGAAGGATATGAGATCTGATGATGTGGAGTCTGCATGGGTAGAGCTGAGAAACACTAAGGGGCAAAAAACGTTAGTGGGGGTTATATATAGACCCCCAAACTGTGGTGGTGATGTGGGAATGGTCTTAAACAGGAAATTAGAGATGCATGCGATAAAGCAACATCTGTAATTATGGGTGACTTAAATCTGCATATAGATTGGTCAAATCAAATTTGTCACAATAACGTAGAGGAGGAATTACTGGAGTGTATACAAAAGTCTGAGTGTATCAGGCCTGTGTCGTCAGTACCTTGCTCTATGGCAGCGAGGCCTGGACAACGTATGTCAGCCAAGAGCGACGTCTCAATTCATTCCATCTTCGCTGCCTCCGGAGAATAGTTGGCATCAGTTGTTAGGACCGTATCTCCAACACAGAAGTCCTCGAGGCTGCCAACATCCCCAGCTTGTACACACGACTGAGTCAGTGGCGCTTGAGATGGCTTGGCCTTTTGAGCCGCATGGAAGATGCCAGGATCCCCAAAGACACATTGTACAGCGAGATCGCCACTGGTATCAGACCCACCGGCCGTCCATGTCTCCGCTACAAAGACGTCTGCAAATGCGACATGAAATCCTGTGACATTGATCACAAGTCGTGGGAGTCAGTTGCCAGCGATCGCCAGAGCTGGCGGGCAGCCATAAAGACGGGGCTAAAATGTGGCGAGTCGAGGAGACTTAGTAGTTGACAGGAAAAAAGACAGAGGCGCAAGGGGAGAGCCAACTGTGCAACAGTCCCGACAAACAAATTTCTCTGCAGCACCTGTGGAGAAGCCTGTCACTCTAGATTGGCCTTTATAGCCACTCCATCGCGCTGCTTCACTAACCACTGACCACCTCCAGGCGCGTATCCATTGTCTCTCGAGATAAGGAGGCCAAAAAGAATACGGGATGGTTTTCTGGACCAATATGTTGAGGAACCAACGAGAGAACAGGTCATCCCAGACTGGGTATTGTGTAAAGAAAGAGGAATAATTGGCAATCCAGTTGTGTGAAATCCCTTGAGGATGAGCGACCATAATATAATAGAATTTGTCATGAAGAAAGTTAACAGTGACGTCAGAGGAGAGCTGCAAGCTGATTGGTTGGGTGAGGAGCAGCTATTAGTGCATGTAGATATCATTGAAAAAGTGAAAAGTTTATTTTTGTGGAAAAAGAACTCTGGTGATAAGGTGAGTACGACTGAATTGTTTCTTTTTTTAATTCAGTGTAGTTTATTCAGAATCTTAGATTAAAGTGGGTAGAAAAAGGCCCCTCATGTCATTAGTATTTTTTTAAATTAAGGTTGTAACTAATTCGTCTAAGGGTACGTCATGACAGGAGAGTTCAGCGCCGTGATCTGCTCCTCCTGCCCTTTGTGGGAAATCAGGGATGCTTCCAGTGTCCCTAGTGAGCATGTGTGCAGGAAGTGGATCCATCTGCAACTACTGGCGACCCGCATTATGGAGATGGAGCTGCAGGTGAATTCACTGTGGAGCATCCATAATGCTGAGGAAGTCGTGGATAACATGTTTAGCGAGGTGGTCACACCGCAGATAATAGCTGCACAGGCAGAAAAGGGATGGGTGACCACCAGACAGAGTAGTAGGCACAGGCAGGTAGTGCAGGAGTCCTCTGTGGCCACCCCCTCTCAAACAGATAGACCGCTTGGGATACTGTTGGGGGGGATGACCTCCCAGGGGAAAGCAGCAACAGCCATACCCATGGGACCACAGAGGGCTCTGCCGCACAGCAGGGCAGGAAAAGGGGTGTAACAGCTATCATGATAGGGAATTCTATCGTAAGGGGTGCAGGTAGGCGTTTCTGTGGCCGCAAAAGAGGCACCAGGATGGTATGTTGCCTCCCTGCTGCGAGGGTCAAGGATGTCTCGGAGTGGCCGCAGGAAATTCTGAAAGGAGAGAGTGAGCAGCCAGAGGTCGTGGTCCATATTGGTGCTAAGGACATAGACAGGAAGAGAGATAAGGTCCTGCAAAGTGAATATAGGGAGTTAGGCAGAAGGTTAAAAAGTAGAACCTCTAGGGGTGTTCTCAGGATTTGGCCTAACCATCAGCCTCAAGAAAATGAACATCATGGGACAGGATGTCAGAAATGCTCCATCCATCAATATCGGCGGCCACGCTCTGGAAGTGGTTCAAGAGTTCACCTACCTTGGCTCAACTATCACCAGTTAACTGTCTCTAGATGCACAAATCAACAAGGGCACGGGAAAGGCTTCCACTGCTATGTCCAAACTGGCCAAGAGAGTGTGGCAAAATGGCGCACTGACACGGAACACAAATGTCCGAGTGTATCAAGCCTGTGTCCTCAGTACCTTGCTCTATGGCAGCGAGGCCTGGACAACGTATGTGAGCCAAGAGCGACGTCTCAATTCATTCCATCTTCGCTGCCTCCGGAGAATAGTTGGCATCAGGTGGTAGGACCATATCTCCAACACAGACGTCCTCGAGGCGGCCAACATCCCCAGCTTGTACACACTACTGAGTCAGCGGCGCTTGAGATGGTTTGGCCTCGTGAGCCGCATGGAATATGGCAGGATCCCCAAAGACACTTTGTACAGCGAGCTCGCCACTGGTATCAGACCCACCGGCCGTCCATGTCTCTGCTTTAAAGACGTCTGCAAATGCGACATGAAGTCCTGTGACATTGATCACAAGTCGTAGGAGTCAGTTGCCAGCGATCGCCAGAGCTGGCGGGCAGCCATAAAGGAGGGGCTAAAGTGTGGCGAGTCGAAGAGACTTCACAGTTGGCAGGAAAAAAGGCAGAAGCGCAAGGGGAGAGCCAACTATGCAACAGCCCCGACAGACAAATTTTTCTGCAGCATCTGTGGAAGAGACTGTCACTCTAGAATTGGGCTTTATAGACACTCCAGGCGCTGCTGCACAAACCACTGACCACCTCCAGGCGCTTACCCATTGTCTCTCGAGGTCAGGAGGCCAAAGACAAAGAAGAAGAAGAATCTCAGGATTACTCCCTGTGCCACGTGCTAGTGAGGATAGGAATAGGAGGATTAGGCAAATTAAAGTGTGGCTGAAGAGCTGGTGTAGGCGGGAGGGCTTCAGCTACTTGGATCATTGGGATCTCTTCTGGTGCAGAGGTGACCTGTTGAAGAGGGTCGGATTGCATCTAAACTGAAAGGGGACCAATATCCTTGCGGGGAGGTTTGTTAGTACTACTCGGGAGGGTTTAAACTAGTCTTGCAGAGAGGTGGGACTCAAAGTAGTAGTCTCTCCGATGAGATAGTTAAGGGAAATGTAGAGGTTAATGCAAACAAGTCCAGTAAGCGGGCCTGGCAGTGGCCTGACAGGGAGCGTGGAAGGTCTGGTCGACTAAACTGCAAGTACTTTAATGCAAGAGGCCTTACAGGCAAGGCAGATGAACTCAGAGCATGGATCAGTACATGGGATTGTGATATTATAGCTATTACAGAAACGTGGTTGAGGGATAGGCAAGACTGGCAGCTCAATTTTACGGGGTACCAATGCTTCAGTTGGAGGGAAGAGAGGATGGGGAGTTGCACTATTGATTAGGGAGCACATCACGGCAGTAGTTAGAGAGGATATCCCGGGCGAAACGTCCAGTGAGGCCATCTGAGTGGATCTTAGAAATAAGCAAGGGGTGATCTCTTTTATGGGATTATACTATAGGCCCCCCAATAATCAGAGGGAATTGGAGGAGCATATATGCAGGGAAATCACAGATAAGTGTAGGAAGTTTCGGGTTGTAATAGTAAGTGATTTTAACTTTCCTAATATTGACTGGTACTGCCTTAGTGCTAAGGGATCAGATGGGCAAGAATTTGTTCAGTGTGTCCAGGATAGTTTTATGAAACAGTATATGGTCGAGAGAAAAGGCTGCTCTCGACCTCCTCTTTGGAAATGAGGATGGGCAGGTGGATGATGTGTTCGTGAGGGAGCACTTTGGGACCAGTGACCATAACTCTATTAGCTTCAAGATAGTTATGGAAGAGGATAGGACTGGTCCTCAGGTTGAAGTCCTAAATTGGAGGAAGGTTGATTTCGATGGCATCAGACAGGAACTCTCAGAAGCTGAATGGAAGGGACTGTTTACAGGTAAAGGGATTTCTTCCAATTGGGAGGCTTTTAAAAGTGAGATAGGAAGAGTTATTTGCTGGCATATTCTTGTTAGACGGAAGGGCAAGACTGGCAAGTTTAGGGAACCTTGGTTGATGAGGGATGTTGAGGGTCTGGTCAGGACAAAGAAGGAAAAATATGTCAGGTATAGGCAGCGTGGATCAAACGAGTCCCTCCAGGAGTACAGTGGATGTAGGAGTACACTCAAGAAAGAAATTAGGAGGGTGAAAAGGGGCCATGAGATTTCCCTGGCAGATAAGATAATGGAGAATCCTAAAATATTCTATAAGTATATTGAGAGTAAAAGGGTAGCTAGGGTGAGAGTCGGTCCCCTTAAGGATCAGTGTGGTAATCTACGTGTGCAGCCACGGGAAATGGGCGATGTATTCAATGAATACTTCTCGTCTTTATTTACCATGGAGACGACATGGAAGCTACTGAGTTCAAGGAGGGAACAGCGATATCCTGGAGCATATCAACATTACAAAGAAGGATGTGTAGGAGGTTTTGAAGCTCAATAAGGTAGATAAATCCCCAGGGCCTGACCAGGTGTATCCTAGGATGCTATGGTAAGAAAGGGAGGATATTCCTGGAGCCCGAGCAGAGATTTTTGCATTAACGTTAGCCACAGGTGAGATACTGGAAGACTGGAGGATAGCTAATGCTGTGCCTTTATTTAATAAGGGCAGTAGTGATAAGCCAAGGAACAACAGGCCGGTGAGCCTTTCATCAGTGATGGGAAAGTGATTGGAAGGGATTCTGACAGACAGGATTTATAAGCATTTGGAAAGGCAACGTCTGATTAGGGATAGTCAGCATGGCTTTGTGCATGGGAATCATGTCTCAGGAATTTGATTGCGTTTTTTGAGGAGGTGACCAAGAGTATTGACGAGGGCAGGGCGATGGACGTTGTCTACATGGACTTTAGCAAGGCCTTTGACAAGGTCCCGCATGGTCGAGTGGTCCAGAAGGTTCAAACACATGTGCTAGCCAATTGGATACAAATTTGGCTTGGTGATCGGACGGTAGTGGGGGGTTGTTTTTCACATTGGAGGCTGGTGAACAGTGGTGTGCCGCAGGGATCGGTTCTGGGCCCTCTCTTGTTTGTCATATATATTAATGACTTGGATATGAATGCAGGGGGCATGATTGATAAGTTTGCAGATGATACAAAAATTGATGGAATAGTAGAAAGTGAAGAAGGTTGTCTAAGGTTACAACAGGATATAGATAAACTTGGAAAGTGGGCAAGGGATTGGCAAATGGAATTTAATGCAGACAAGTGCGAAGTGATGCATTTTGGGAAGTTAAACCAGGACAGGACATATACAGTGAATAACAGGGCCTGGGGAGTGTTGTTGAGAATAGAGACCTTGGGGTGCAAGTGCATAGTTCCCTGATTGTGGCAACACAGGTAGACAGGGTGGTGAAGAAGGTGTATGGCATGCTTGTCTCCATCAACTGCGGCATGGAGTACAAGAGTTGGGACGTTATGTTACAGTTGTACATAACATTGGTTATTCCGCATTTGGAGTACAGTGTGCAGTTCTGGTCGCAGCACTACAGGAAAGATGTGGTTAAGCTAGAGAGGGTGCAGAAAGGATTTATAAGGATGTTGCCTGGTTTGGAGGGCTTGAATTATAAAGAGAGATTGGGTAGGCTGGGTCTGTTTTCCCTGGAGCAAAGACGGCTGAGAGGGGACATGATGGAGGTATATAAAATTATGAGAGGCACAGACAGAGCAGGTAGCCAGAGTCTGTTTCCCATGGTAGGGGTGACTAAAACTAGAGGGCATAGATTTAAGATGAAAGGGAGGAGGTTTAAAGGGGATTAAAAGGGTAAATTTTACACACAAAGAATAGTGCGTATCTGGAATGAGCTGCCAGAGGAGGTGGTGGAGGCAGGAACAGTAGCCACATTTAAGAGTCATCTGGACAGGTATTTGAATGAGCAAAGCATAGACGGATATGGAATTAATGCAGGCACGTGGAATCAGTATAGATCGGCATTATGGTCGGTATGGACGCAGTGGGCCGAAGGGCCTGTTTCTATGCTGTCCGAATCTATGACTCTAAGATGGAGAGTGACGTAGTTGATTCTGAGACTAGGGTTGTGAATCTTAATAAAGGAAAGTATGTAGGTATGAGGCACGAGTTGGCTATGATGGATTGGGAAACGTTACTTAAAGGGATGATGGTGGAAAGGCAATGGCAATATTCAAAGAGTGCATTGATGAACTGCAACAATTGTTTACTCCTGTCTGGCGCAAAAGTAAAATGGGAAAGGTAGCCAAACCAAGGCTTACCAGGAAAATTAGAGATAGTATTAGATTCACGGGAGAGGCATATACATTCCCCAGAAAGAAGCAACAGACCTGAGGATTGGGAGCAGTTTCGAATTCAGGAAAGGAGGACCAAGGGATTGAGTAATAAGGGGAAAATAAAGTACGCGAGTAAGCTTTCGGGGAACATAAAAACTGACTGTAAAGGTTTCTGTAGGTATGTGAAGAGGAAAGGATTGGTTAAGACAAATGCAGCTCCTTACAGTTAGAAACATGGGAATTTATTATGGGAAACAAAGGAATGGCTAACCAACTAAATGCATACTTTGATTCTGTCTTCACAAAGGATGGCACAAATATCTTACCAGAAATGTTGGTGAACACAAGGTTTCGTGAGAGGGAGGAACCGAAGGAAATCAGTATTAGTAGAGAAATTGTGTTGGGGAAGTTGATGGGATTGAAGGCCGATAAATCCTCAGGGCCCGATAATCTGCATCGCAGATTACTTAAAGAAGTGACCCTAGAAATAGTGGATGCATTGGTGGTCATCTTTCAAGATTCTATAGACTTTGGAACATTTCCAGCTGATTGGAGGGCAGCTAATGTAACCCCACCATTTAAAAAGGGAGGTAGAAATAAAGCAGGGAATTGTAGACAAGTCAGCCTGACGTCGGTAGTGGGGAAAATTCTAGTGTCCATTGTCAAAGATTTGATAGCAGAGCACTTGGAGAACAGTGTTAGAATCGGATAGAGTCAGCATGGATTTACGAAAGGGAAATCATGCTTGATAAATCTATTAGAATTCTTCGAAGATGTAACTAATAGAGTGGATGAGGGGGAGTCCGAGAATGTGGTTTATTTGGACTTTCAGAAGGCTTTCGACAAAGTCCCACATAAGAGATTAGTGAGTAAAATTAAAGCGCATGGAATTAGTGGTAGTGTATTGCGATAGATAGAAAATTGGTTGGCATATGGAAAAAAAGAGAAGGGACAAACGGATCTTTTTCCAAAAGGCAGGCAGTGATTAGTGGGGTAGCACAGGGATCGGCGCTAGTTCCCCAGCTATTCACCCTCTATATTAATGATTTAGATGAGGGAACTTAATGTAATATCTCCAAATTTTCAGAAGACACAAAACTGGGTGGGAGGGTGAGTTGTGAGGAGGATGCAGAGTGGCTTCAGGATGATTTGGACAAGTTGAGTGAGTGGGCTATTGCATGGCAGATGCAGTATAATGTGAATAAATGTGAGGTTATGCACTTTGGGAGCAAAAACAGGAAGGCTATAAACTGAGAGAGGGGAATATGCAACGAGACCTGGGTGTTCTCGTACACCAGTCACTGAAGGTAAGCATGTAGGTGCAACAGGCGGTAGAAAAAGGAGAATTTTATGTTGGCCTTCATAGAGACAGGATTCGAGTACAGGAGCAGGGATGTCTTGTTACAATTATACAGGGCCTTGGTGAGGCCGCACTTGGAATATTGTGTGCAGTTTTGGTCTCCTTCTCCGAGAAAGGATGTTCCTGCTATGGGGAAAGTGCAACGAAGGTTTATCAGACTGATTCCTGGGATGGCGGGACTGATGTATGAGGAGAGTTAGGATTATATTCGCTAGAGTTCGGAAGAGTGAAGAGGTATCTCATAGAAACCTTTAAAATTCTAATAGGACTTGACAGGGTAGTTGCAGGAAGGATGCTCCCGATGGTGGGGGAGTCCATAGTCTAAGGATAAGGGGTAAACTTTTCAGGACTGAAATGAGGAGAAATTTCTTCACCCAGAAAGTGGTGAGCCAGTGAAATTACGTCATCACTCCCATGTCCAAGAGGGATTGGAATATGCTGGCCAGTGCCTCTGCTACTTCCACCATTCCATCCCTCAGCAACCCTCATGCATCCCATCCAGACTGGGTAAATGATCTACTTTATTGTGGTACAAAAATGCTGTATTGAAAAGGGTTAACTGAATCTGTTTGTTCAGTGACTGCAAATAATGTCAGTCTCCATGGACCCTAATTGTGTCACTGGAAGTTTTCCATCTTCTCTTAATAAGGGGCTGCCATGTGTTGTCCCATAGTTTCAGCCGGAACATCAACCCCGGCACAACCACAACAGAGATCAGCGGCTCCAGAGAGAGAGAAAGGATAGATCAGAATCTGAGAACAAATGACTGGAATGTAACAACACTTGGTCAGAATCTGAGAATAATAGATTGGAATGTTGCAGCACTAGGTCAGAATCTGAGAACAACAGATTGGAATGTTACAACAATGGACAGGAGTTTATCCTCGGATCTTTACTACCTTTCTACATATTATGATTGGCACACATTAAACACTCGTATCCATCTCGCACTGAAGATTATTCAATACATTTACTATCCCATCCTGGCTATTATTGGTGTCCCTGGTAAGTCTCTCTATCTAGCTTTTAATTCTATAAACCAAGTTTAACAGCATTACTGCTCCTGTAATTTACTCTGCACTTTTTGCTGCCGTTGTATTCCTGGTGAATATGTCCAGCTATTAGCTCTATATACCATTGCCAACTTTATTGGATTTCTTGACATTTGCTCTCTCATCTTTACTGCTGTTGCTGTCTCTATTTCCTGGTAGGGCATCTGTAAACCCCGTTTCACTGAAATACTGCTCTGTTGTGTAAATTTTGGGAAGACTGAAGCCAGTGTCATTGGTCTCCATCAAAAACTCCATCCCCCATCTGTGAAACAAATACACCACCCTGTCCAATATCTGAGGCTGAACCAGACTGTTTGCAATCGGTGTGTTCTATTTAAACCTGAGCTGAGTGAATCTCCATATTCTCTCCATTACCAACCCTGTCTAAGACCACCTCTGTAATATCCCCCACCTCCACCTCTGTCTCAGCCAATCTGCTGCATAATCCCTCACCTGTACCTTTGTTAAATCCACACTTGACTATTCCAATTCTATCCTGGTCACCCTCCCAGTTATAAACCTCCATAAACCACAGCCCATCCAGATCTCTGCAGCCTGTATCCTAACTCACACCAAATCCCGATCACCCATCACCCCTGTGCTCACTGATCTACATTGGCTCCTGGTCTGGGAGCACCTTAATTTTAATATAGTCATTCTTGTGTTTGAATACCTCCATGGCCTCACCCCTCCAATTAGTCCCATTCTCCAGCCCATTCTCATATCCCTGAAAATGTTTTGACTTCAATCTTTTCTCATTTCTCCTTCTGAAGTGAATTCCTTTCCCACTGTATCTGTCCCGAGCCACTATTTTAGACTGTACAGCAGTCTACTGGTGCTGACGGTACAGAAGCGGGGATCCATAGAGAGATGTGAACTGCACAGCCAGGCACTTCTAGTGCGGCCTGCACAGTGCCCCATGCTGGGCAGGGCTCTAGCTCAATCGTACCATGTTTGTGTTGTTGCTCTGAGGATGGTTTTGAATGTGATGTCAATATACCATACCGGCAGCTTTGATGTACGTCTTTGAAACTTGGTCTGTACATGTCCACTGATCGCATGTGTTAGTCACTCTCAGCTGAACATATATTCAGCAGCATGAGGAACCCCCTCCCGTATTATTTAAAAGGACCAGGCATCCAACTTACAGGTGAGGGGCTTTTGACTTACTTCTGTTATTGTAAAGTTAGTGGAGGTCCGGTGGATGGTTTGTTGGAGGTTGTGTTGTGAGCTGCTGCAGACATTCACGGAGGACAGAGGATTTGGTGACCCAACTCTGGACGAGGTATGGTCTATCAGGGGCAAACAGCAGCAGCCAGAGCAGAGGCACCACGGCTGGCACTGTTGTTCTGCAGGGAGGGACAAAGCACAGAAGAACAATAGTTATAGGGGATTCTGTAGTCAGGGGCACAGATGGGCGCTTCTGTGGACATGAAAGAGACTCCAGGATGATATGTTGCCTCCCTGGTGCCAGGATCAAGGATGTCTCTGAACGGACATGGGGCATTCTGAAGGGGGGAAGGTGAACAGCCAGAGGTTGTGGTACACATCGGTACCAATGACATAGGCAGGAAGAGTGATGAGGTCCTGCAGGGGGAGTTTAGGGAGTTAGGTGGAAATTTAAAAAACAGTACCTCGAGGGTTGTAATCTCTGGATTACTCCCTGTGCCACGTGCCAGTGAGGTTAGAAGTAGGAAGATAGTGCAGCTAAACACGTGGCTGAGCAGCTGGTGTAGAAGGGAGGGTTTCAGATATCTGGACCATTGGGCTCTCTTCAGGGACAGATGGGACCTGTACAGGAAGGTCGGGTTGCATATAAACTGGAGGGGCACTAATATCCTGGTTGCAAGGTTTGCTAGCGTCACTCGGGAGGGTTTAAACTAGTGTGGCAGGGGGGTGGGAACCAGAGCAGTAGGACAGCTAGTGAAATAAATGAGGAGGACATAGTAGAGAAGGCCAGTAGGACTAAGAGGAAAAGCAAGCAAGGAGATGTTTCTGAGCACAGCGGGACTGGTGTTCTGAAGTGCATTTGTTTCAATGCGAGAAGTATAACAGGTCAGGCAGATGAACTTAGAGCTTGGATTAGTACTTGGAAATATGATGTTGTTGCTATTGCAGAGACTTGGTTGAGGGAAGGGCAGGATTGGCAGCTAAATGTTCCAGGCTTTAGAAGCTTCAGGCGGGATAGAGGGGGATGTAAAAGGGGTGACGGAGTTGCATTACTGGTTAAGGAGAATAACACAGCTGTATTGCGGGAGGACAAATCAGAGGGGTCATGCAGCGAGTCAATATGGGTGGAGCTCAGGAATAGGAAGGGTGCAGTCACGATGTTGGAGGTTTACTCCAGGCCTCCCAACAGCCAGCGTGAGGTAGAGGAGCAGATATGTAGACAGATTTAGGAAAGATGTAAAGGTAACAGGGTTGCAGTGGTGGGTGATTTTAACTTCCCCAATATTGACTGGGACTCGCTTAGTGCTAGGTGCTTGGATGGGGCAGAATTTGTGAGGAACATCCAGGAGGGCTTCTTGAAACAGTATGTATATAGTCCAACTGGGGATGGGGCCATTCTGGACCTGTTATTGGGGAATGAGCTCGGCCAGGTGGTCGAAGTTTCAGTGGGGGAGCATTCCCGGAACAGTGACCATAATTCCATAAGTTTTAAGGTACTTCTGGATAAGAATAAGTGTAGTCCTCGGGTGAAGGTGCTAAATTGGGCGAAGGCAAATTAGAACAAAATTAGGCAGGAACTGAATAATTTAGAATGGGGGCAGCTGTTTGAGGGCAAATCAACATCTGGCATGTGGGAGTCTTTCAAGCGTCAGCTGATTAGAATCCAGGACCAGCATGTTCCTGTGAGCAAGAAAGACAAGTTTGGCAAGTTTCGGGAAGCTTGGATAACACAGGATATTGCGAGCCTCGTCAAAAAGAAAAAGGAAGCATTTGTAAGGGCTGGATGGCTAGGAACAGACTTGAGGAATATAAAGACAGTAGGAAGGAACTTAAGCAAGGAGTCAGGAAGGCTAAAAGGGGTGATGAGAAGTCATTGGCACACAGGATTAAGGAAAATCCCAAGGCTTTTTAAACATTTATAAAGAGCAAGAGGGTAACCAGGGAAAGGGTTGGCCCATTCAAGGAACGAGATGGGAATCTATGCGTGGAGCCAGAGGAAATGGGCGAGGTGCTAAATGAGTACTTTGCATCAGTATTCACCAAAGAGAAGGACTTGGTGGATGATGAGCCAAGGGAAGGGAGTGCAGATAGTCTCAGCCATCTCAGTATCAAAAAGGAGGAGGTGTTGGGTGTCTTGCAAAGCAATAAGATAGAAATGTCTCCAGGGCCTGACGGGATCTACCCTAGAATACTGAGGGAGGCAAGGGAAGAAATTGCTGGGGCCTTGACAGAAATCTTTGCATCCTCATTGGCTACAGGTGAGGTCCCAGAGGACTGGAGAAAAGCCAATGTTGTTCCTTTGTTTAAGAAGGGTGGCAAGGATAATCCAGGAAAAAATAAGCTGCTGAGCCTTACGTCAGTGGTAGGGAAACTATTCGAGAGGATTCTTCGGGACAGGATTTACTCCCATTTGGAAACAAACGAACTTATTAGCGAGAGACAGCATGGTTTTGTGAAGGGGAGGTCGTGTCTTACTAATTTGATACAGTTTTTTGAGGAAGTGACGAAGATGATTGATGAAGGAAGGGCATTGGATGTTATCGATATGGACTTTAGTAAAGCCTCTGACAAGGTCCCGCATGGCAGACTGGTACAAAAGGTGAAGTCCCACAGGATCAGAGGTGAGCTGGCAAGATGGATACAGAACCGGCTTGGTCATCGAAGACAGAGGGTATCAGTGGATGGGTGTTTTTCTGAATGGAGGGATGTGAATAGTGGTGTTCCGCAGGGATCAGCGCTGGGACGTTTGCTGTTGGTAGTATATGCAGATGATTCGGAGGAAAATGTAGCTGGTCTGATTAGTAAGTTTGCGGATGATGCAAAGGTTGGCGGAGTTGCAGATAATAATGAGAATTTTCAGAAGATACAGCAGGATATAGATCGGTTGGAGACTTGGGCGGAGAAATGGCAGATGGAGTTTAATCCGGACAAATGTGAGGTAATGCATTTTGGAAGGTCTAATGCCGGTGGGAGGTATACAGTAAATTGCAGAACCCTTAGGAGTATTGACAGGCAGAGAGATCTGGGCGTACAGGTCCACGGGTCACTGAAAGTGGCAACGCAGGTGGATAAGGTATTCAAAAATGCATGCAGCATGCTTGCCTTCATCGGACGAGGCACAGAGTATAAAAATTGGCATGTCATTTTGCAGCTGTACGGAACCTTAGTTAGGCCACACTTGGAATTTTGCATGCAATTCTGGCTGCCACACTGCCAGAAGGACGTGGAGGCTTTGGAGAGGGTACAGAGGAGGTTTACCAGGATGTTGCCTTGTCTGGAGGGCATTAGTTATGAGGAGAGTTTGGAAAAACTCGGATTGTTTCCACTGGAACGACGGAGGTGGAGGGGCGACATGATAGAGGTTTACAAAGTTATGAGCGGCATGGACAGAGTGGATAGTCAGAAGCTTTTTCCCAGGGTGGAAGAGTCAGTTACTAGGCGACATAGGTTTAAGGTGCGAGGGGCAAAGTTTAGAGGGAATCTGCGAGGCAGGTTTTTTACACTGAGGGTGGTGAGTGCCTGGAACTTGCTGCCAGGGGAGGTGTGAGAAGCAGATACGATAGCGACGTTTAAGAGACATCTTGACAAATGCATAAATAGGAAGGGAATGGAGGGATATGGGCCCCGGAAGTGCAGAAGGTGTTAGTTCAGGCAGGCATTAAGATCGGCGCAGGCTTGGAGGGCCGAATTGTCTGTTCCTGTGCTGTACTGTTCTTTGGTATTTGTTCTTGACTGTAGTTACAGTGTCCCTGGGTCTGTAACACGACAAACAAATGGAGCAGAGGCTGCAGAGAGGGGAAGCTCTGTAAAGTGAGAGGAGGAAGGGGCTCTGCCCTACCCTCCCTGGGTTTTCCAAAAGCACTTTTACTATGCACACCTAACCCAGGATCAGTGTGTGAGGTAACTCTGATTCAATTAGGAGGTGGTCACAGAGCTGTGGCACTTCCTGCAACACGACCTGGAGCCTCACTGCGTGCAGTTCTGGTCGCCACATTACCAAAAGGATGTAGATGGTTTTGAGAGGGTGCAGAGGAGGTTCACCAGGATATTGCCTGGTATGGAGGGCGCTAGCTATGAAGAGAGGTTGAGCAGTTTAGGATTATTTTCATTAGAAAGACGGAGGTTGAGGGGGGACCTGATTGAGGTGTACAAAATCATGAGAGGTATAGACAGGGTGGATATCAAGAAGCTTTTTCCCAGTGTGGGGGATTGAATTACTAGGGCTCACGAGTTCAAAGTGAAAGGGGAAAAGTTTAGGGGGGATATGCGTGGAAAGTTCTTTATGCAGAGGGTGGTGGGTGCCTGGAACGCATTGCCAGTAGAGGTGGTAGACGCGGGCACGATAGCGTCTTTTAAGTTGTATCTAGACAGATACATGAATGGGCAGGAAGCAAAGAGATACAGACCCTTTGAAAATAGGCGAATGTTCAGATAGAGGATCTGGATCGGCGCAGGCTTGGAGGGCCGAAGAGCCTGTTCCTGTGCTGTAATGTTCTGTTTTCTTTTGTTCTTTCTCACACCAGGGTGAGGACGGAGTTGTCAGTGGCTGTTAAGGTCACAGTTTCATTGAACTTCTATGTATCTGAATATTTCCACGCAGGAGCAGGAGACATATCAAACATAGAGTCATAGAGAGTGGTAGATACATTTATGGCACAGAAGATGGCCATTCGGCCCCTCGGTGCCCGCTCCCTGTGGAACAATCCAGTCAGTCCCACTCTTCCAGTCAGTCCCCGTATCCCTGCAAGATCATCTCCTTCGGGTGTCCATCCAGTATCCTTTTGAATTCATTGTCTCTAATGATGAAATCCAAGATCTGATATGCTTCGCTAAGCACTCTCCTAATATGTCCTGCCACCTTCACAGATCAATGCATATGCAGCCCCAGGTAGCTCTGGCCCTGCACAATCTTTAGAACTGTGTCATTAAGTCTATATTACCTTCCTATTCCTTCTGACAAAATACATCACCTCACACTCCGTTGTATGAAATTCCACCTGCCACTTCTCTGTCCATTCTGCTAGCCTATCTATATCCTGCTACAGGTGGTTTGCAACATCCTCACTGTTTACCACACCTCCAAGATTGGTATCATTGGAAAATTTTGAAATTCTACTCTGTATTCCAAGATCCATGTAACTCATATATAGCAAAAAAACAAACAATGGTCCTAAGCACTGACCCTTGGGGAACATCACTGTCTACCATCCTCCAGTCTGAAAACCAACCATTTAACACATTTCTCTTTTTTATGTCCTATGGACAATTTTTGATACAATTAGATGCTATTCCATGAGGTTCAATTTTGTTAGCCAAGCTTCTGTGTGTTTCTTCGTCAAATAATTTCATAAAATCCACGTAGACAACATCCAACACATTCCCTTCATCAACCTTCTCTGATTTTCTAAATAAATTCAATTACTTCATCAAGCATGATGTGCCTTTTAGAAATCCGTGCTGACAATCCTTAGTTAACTCAACCTCTCCAAGTGTGTGTTGTCCTTTTCCCCTGATTATTGCTTCTAAAACTTTCCTCACAACTGTGGTTAAGCTAACTGGCCAGTAATTACTAGGCCTGTGTGTTGTCCATTGATAATTCTGGGAGGTGAGGGTGACCATCTATGTCATCAATATCTCCCTCAGCAGGTAGAAGAAGGATGAGAGATCCCGTGGCTTTGTCAGGATAGCGGGATTCCTGATGGTGTAGGTGGTTCTGCGGGGCCCCCATGTCAACCCATGGGTTGAGGTACAGGGACTGAAAGAACTCTCACTCCATCAATGTGCAGTTGGTGTGTGAGCATGGCCAGTACGTCATGTTGGTGAATGTCCACCATCCTGGCAGCAGCCACCATCCCTTCATTCTTAAGCAGTCAGCCGGTCCCAACACATCGGGGCTCCATGAAGAACCAGAATGTAGCTCCTTGGAGACAAATGAACCCCCTCTAGACACAGCCCATGCTTCTACACCCTCAATCAACCTCCCACCGTCAACCGTTAGTTACGCAATTAGCATGTGAATGATGTGAGCAATGGAGTCACCAGGAACATGGTGGAACAGACCATCGGTGTGATGAAGCAATGCTTCCGATGTCTGAACCGCTCGGGGAGAGCCCTCCAGTACACACTGGAGCAGGTGCCTGAGTTCATGGTGTTCTGCTGCACCCTTCATATCATCACCATCATGAGGACACAGGCATTGGCACCAGGAATCCAGAGGCCACCTCAGGAGGAGGTGGGAGGGAAGATATTTCCTGGATGCCTTCGACCCGGACAGGCCGTCGGAGAGTCCCTGCTAAGATTCCATTTCCCATAGGACAACTTCCCTTTCCAGCCATGAATTCCCCATTCTCCACCATTACACCCATCTGAGACGCCCCATCACAGTGTCCCCTTGGTCAGCATCCTGTAATAAAAACATCAGAGAATTATTACAGCACATAAGGACCAATTCAGGCTTTCGTGTCTGCACAGGCTCTCCGAATGAGCAATTCACCGAATGCCATTCCCTGCATTCTCCCTGCAACCCTGCACATTCTTCCTTCTCAGATAGCAGTCTATTCAACTTCAATTGAACCTGCCTCCACCACACTCTCAGGCAGTGCATTCCAGACTCTAACCACTCACTGTGTGAAAAAATATTTTCCTCAGGTCATCTTTGCTTCTTTTACCCATGACTTTAAATCTGTGCCCTTTCGTTCTCGATCCTTTCACGGGTGGGAACTGTTTCTCTCTATCTACTCTGTCCAGACACCTCATGATTTTTGAAACCTCTAACAAAGCACCTCTTCACCTTCTCCGAGGAAAACAGTCCTAACTTCTCCAGCCTATCTTCATAACTGAAAATCCTCATCCCGGGAATCATTCACGTGAATATTTTCTGTACTCTCTCCAATGCCCTCACGTCTTTCCTCAAGTGTGGCACCCAGAAGTGGACGCAATGCCACAGCTGAGGCTGAAATAGTCTCTTATAGAAGTTCAACGTAACTTCCTTGCTCTTGTACTCTATGCCCCTATTAATAAAGCTCAGGATACTGTATGCTTTATTAAACACTTTCTCAACCTGTCCAGCCACCTTCGATGACTTCTGCACATATACACACAGGTCCCTCTGCTCCTGCACACCCGATAGAATTGTACCCTTTATTGTATATTGTCTCCCCATGTTCTTCCTATCAACATAAATCACTTCACATTTCTCTGTATTGAACTTCATCTGCCACCTGCCTGCCCATTCCACCAACTTGTGTGTGTCCTTTTGAAGTTCTACACTATCCTCCTCACAGTTCACAATGCTTCCAACTTTCGTATCAGCTGCAAACTTTGAAATTGTGCCTGCATACCCAGGTTTAGTTCCTTAATATATATCAGGAAAAGCAAGGATGTCTGGGGAACTCCACAACAAACCTTCCTCCAGCCTGTAAAACATCCATTAATCATTAATGTTTGTTTCCTGTCACTTAGCTAATTTCGTATCCATGTTGCTACCGTCCCTTTTCTTCCATGAGCTACAGGTTTGCTCACAGTTCTGTTGTGCGGCTTTGTATCAAACGGTTTTGCATGCAGGGAATAGTTAAATGTCTGGAATGCACTGCTTGAGAATGGTGGAGGCAGGTTCATTTGAAACTGAATAGACCGTTATATGAAAGTCAATGTACACCACATCAACAGAATTGCTCTCATCAACTTTCTCTGATACCACCTCAAACATTTGCAGCAAATTAGTTAAACATGATTTTCTCTCAAGAAATCTATGCTGGCTTGTTTAATTAACTCGCATTTGTCCATGTGACGATTAGCTTTGTCCAAGATTATTTCTTTCTCGAAGTTTTCCCACCACCGAAGTTAAACTGACAGGCCTGTAGTTGCTGGACTTATCTTTACACCCTTTTTGAACAAGGGTGTAACGTTTACAATTCTCCAGTCCTCTTGCATCGCCCTCAAGTCGAAGGAAGACGGAAAGATTATGGCCAGTGCCTCTGCGATTTCCACCCTCACTTCCCTCAGTATCCTTGGATGCAGCTCATCTTTTCCTGGTGCTTTATTCAATTTAAGTCCAGACAGCCTATCTAATACTTCCTCTTTATCAATTTTAAACCCCACTAGTGTCTGACTTACCTCCTCTTTCAACATTGCCTGGGTTGCGTCTTGAAATCATAGAAAGTTTATGGCACAGAGAGAGGCCACTTGGCCCATCGTGTCTATGCTGTCCAAAAAACGATCCATCCATTCTAAACCTATATTCCAGCATTTGATAGATTACAGCACTTGAGGTGCATATCCAGACACCTTTTGAATGAGTTGTTGGTTTCTGCCTCAACTACCCTTTCGGACAGTGAGTTCCAGACTCCCACCACCCGCTGGGTGAAAAATAAAATCCGCAGCTCACTTATAATTTTTCTGCCAATCACTTTAAGTCCATGCCCACTCGTCACTGACCTCGTTGCTAAGGTGAATAGACCCTTCAGTTCCACTCTACCCAGACCCCTCTCAGTTTTGTACATTTCAATCAGATTTACCCTCAGCCTTCTCTATTCCAAGGAGAACAGTCCCAGCCTGTCCAATCTTTCCTCATAGCTGCATTTTTCCAGTCCTCGCCACATCCTCATAAATCTCCTGTGTACCCTCTCTGGTGCAATTACATCCTTTCTGTAATGAGGTGACCAGAACTGCACACAGTACTCAAGTTGTGTGCTAGCCAATGAGTTATAGAATTCCAGCATAACATCCCTGGCCGTATATTCTATACCTCGGCTAATAAAGGAAAGGATTCCATATCTTCTTCCTTGGTAAAGACAGGTGGAAATTATTCATTTATTACCTCAGCTATATCCTCTGCCTCCATGTGCAAATCCACTTTATGGTCCTGAGTCGGCCCCATTGTTCCTTTTACTACCTTTTTAGTAGTTAGATGCCTACAGAAAACTTTGGGATTTCCTTCAATGCTCGCCTAATTTCATGCTCTCTCTTTGCTTCTCTTATTTGCTTTTTCACTTCCCCTCTGGACCTTCAATATTCAGCCTGCTTCTCAATAGTATTTTCTACCTGATGTCTGTTATATCAGACATAAACTTGTCAACATTTCGTGTGGCCTTCAAAGATCTGTTTGAATACACACCAAGTCTCTCTGTTACTGTCTCCTCATTTAAACAATACCCATTTGTTTCTGTCGCCTTCCCTTACACTTCTTACCCAAACGTCTCGCTTCATACTTCACTGTGTTAAATTACATCTGCCATGTTCCTGCCCATTTCACCAGTCAGTCTCTGTCCTCCTGAAGTCTGCTACTATCCTTCTCACTGCTTATTAACATTTCTGACTTTCCTGCCATCCGAAAACTTTGACATTATCCCCACTGTACACAAGCCCATTGCATTAACATACAACAATAGTGATCCCAACAGTGACCCTGGGGAATTCCATTGACTACTTCCCTCCAGACTGAAGAATAACCATTCTCCACTACTCTCTACTTTCTGTCAGTGCGCTAATTTCCCATTAATGAAACGGCTTTCATGACCACTGCATGTCCCAAAGTGATTTACAACCAATGAATGCGTCTTAAAGCGAAGTCATTCTTGTAATGTAGAAAATGGACAAAGACGAGAGTGGTCCTAAAGGAAGAGTGCTAAATTGGGGGAAGGCCAACTATACCAAAATTCGGCAGGAGCTGGGAAATGTAGATTGGGAGCAGCTGTTTGAAGGTAAATCCACATGTGATATGTGGGGGGCTTTTAAAGAGAGGTTGATTAGCGTGCAGGAGAGACATGTTCCTGTGAAAATGAGGGATAGAAATGGCAAGATTAGGGAACCATGGATGACAGGTGAAATTGTGAGACTAGCTAAGAGGAAAAAGGAAGCATACATAAGGTCTAGGCGGCTGATGAAAGACGAAGCTTTGAAAGAATATCGGGAATGTAGGACCAAACTGAAACGAGGAATTAAGAGGGCTAAAAGGGGTCATGAAATATCTTTAGCAAACAGGGTTAAGGAAAATCCCAAAGCCTTTTATTCATATATAAGGAGAAAGAGGGTATCTAGAGAAAGGATTGGCCCACTAAAGGACAAAGGAGGAATGTTATGCTTGGACTCAGAGAAAATGGGTGAGATTCTAAACGAGTACTTTGCATCGGTATTCACCGAGGAGAGGGACATGACGGATGTTGAGGTTAGGAACAGATGTTTGATTACTCTCGGTCAAGTCGGCATAAGGAGGGAGGAAGTGTTGGGTATTCTAAAGGGCATTAAGGTGAACAAGTCCCCAGGTCCGGATGGGATCTATCCCAGGTTACTGAGGGAAGCGAGAGAGGAAATAGCTGGGGCCTTAACAGATATCTTTGCAGCATCCTTAAACACGGGTGAGGTCCCGGAGGGCTGGAGAATTGCGAATGTTGTCCCCTTGTTTAAGAAGGGTAGCAGGGATAATCCAGGTAATTATAGACCGGTGAGCCTGACGTCAGTGGTAGGGAAGCTGCTGGAGAAGATACTGAGGGATAGGATCTATTCCCATTTGGAAGAAAATGGGCTCATCAGTGATAGGCAACATGGTTTTGTGCAGGGAAGGTCATGTCTTACCAACTTAATAGAATTCTTTGAGGAAGTGACAAAGTTGATTGATGACGGAAGGGCTGTCGATGTCATATACATGGACTTCAGTAAGGCGTTTGATAAGGTTCCCCATGGCAGGCTGATGGAGAAAGTGAAGGCGCTTGGGGTCCAAGGTGTACTAGCTAGATGGATAAAGAACTGGCTGGGCAACAGGAGACAGAGAGTAGCAGTAGAAGGGAATTTCTCAAAATGGAGACGTGTGACCAGTGGTGTTCCACAGGGATCCGTGCTGGGACCACTGTTGTTTGTGATATACATTAATGATTTGGAGGAAAGTATAGGTGGACTGATTAGCAAATTTGCAGACGACACTAAGATTGGTGGAGTAGCAGATAGTGAAGGGGACTGTCAGAGAATACAGCAGAATATAGATAGATTGGAGAGTTGGGCAGAGAAATGGCAGATGGAGTTCAATCAGGGCAAATGCGAGGTGATGCATTTTGGAAGATCCAATTCAAGAGTGAACTATACAGTAAATGGAAAAGTCCTGGGGAAAATTGATGTCCAGAGAGATTTGGGTGTTCAGGTCCACTGTTCCCTGAAGGTGGCAACGCAGGTAAATAGAGTGGTCAAGAAGGCATACGGCATGCTTTCCTTCATCGGACGGGGCATTGAGTACAAGAGTTGGCAGGTCATGTTACAGTTGTATAGGACTTTGGTTCGGCCACATTTGGAATACTGCGTACAGTTCTGGTCGCCACATTATCAAAAGGATGTGGATGCTTTGGAGAGGGTGCAGAGGAGGTTCACCAGGATGTTGCCTGGTATGGAGGGCGCTAGCTATGAAGAGAGGTTGAGTAGATTAGGATTATTTTCATTAGAAAGACGGAGGTTGAGGGGGGACCTGATTGAGGTGTACAAAATCATGAGAGGTATAGACAGGGTGGATAGCAAGAAGCTTTTTCCCAGAGTGGGGGTTTCAATTACTAGAGGACACGAGTTCAAAGTGAAAGGGGAAAGGTTTAGGGGGGATATGCGTGGAAAGTTCTTTACGCAGAGGGTGGTGGGCACCTGGAACGCATTGCCAGCGGAGGTGGTAGATGCGGGCACGATGGAGTCTTTTAAGATGTATCTAGACAGATACATGAATGGGCAGGAAGAAGAGAGATACAGAAGCTTAGAAAATAGGCGACATGTTTAGAGAGAGGCTCTGGATCGGCGCAGGCTTGGAGGGCCGAAGGGCCTGTTCCTGTGCTGTAATTATCTTTGTTCTTTGTTCTTTGTTCTTTAAAACAGGCAGACTATTTCTGCACAGCAAGCTCCCACAAGCAGCAATGTGATGATGATCAGATCTGTTTTAGCGATGCTTATTGAAGGATAAATATTGACAAGGACACCGGGAATAATTCCCCTGCTCTGCTTCTACATAGTGCAATGGGATCTTTAACATCCACCTGAGAGGGCAGACTGCAACTTGGTTTAAAGTTTCATTCGATAGACTGCACCTCTGGCTGTGCAGCACTCTCTCAGTGCTGCACTGCAATGTCAGCATTGATTCTTGTGAACATGTCCTGCAGTGACACTTGATCCTGGAAGCTTGTGACTGAAAGGGGAGAGAGCTACAAACTGAGCCACGGCTGACATTAACCCTTTAATCCCACGTGTTTCTAATTCGTTAACACGGTTGTTATGTGGTACTTTCTAAAACGACTGTGGAAAGGATAGGGATATTGTGAAAGTACAGGCAGGAGAAACATGTCTGTGCTGCCCCTTTAAAAGAGAAATCCAGTCAGTCCCACTCGCAGGCTTTTTCACTGTATCCTTGCATTTTTTCTCCTTCAGATATTTATCCAATTCCCTTTTGGGATCTACTATTGAATCTGTATCCATCAGCCTATCAGACAGTGCATCCCAAATCCAAACCACTCAGAAACAAAAATCCTCATGTCTGCTTCTTTTACCAAATTCCTGAAATCTGTGTCTCTTGGACATTGGAAATAGTTTCTCTTTATTTAATTTATCTAAATCCTTCTAATGTTAAACACCTCAATCAAATCTCCTCTGAAAGTTCTCTGCTCTAAGCAGAACAACCCCAGCTACATAACTGATCCCTCATGCCTGGACAAATTCTAGTAAAACAGTTCTGTGCCCTCTCTGAAGGCTTCATGTCCTTCCTAAAGTGTGGTTCCCAGTATTCGACACAAGACTACTGTGGAGCTGAACTAGTATTTTATATATGTTTCACATAATGTCCTTGCTTTTGTTATTTTTGCCTCTATTTATAAACCCGAGGATCCCATATATTTATTAACTGTCCAGTTAACCTTTCCTGCCACCTTCAAAGATTTGTGCATAAACACCCCATGTGTCTCTGTTATTTCACCACCTTTATGGTTGTACCATTTCACATGTATTGTCTCTCCTCATTCATCCTTTCAAAATGTATTACCTCGCACATCTGCAATGCTAATTAAATATTGAGAAGATTGAAGCCACTGTTTTCTGTCTCTGCTCCAAACATTTCCTAGTTACACACTCCATCCCTCTCCTTTGTAAATGTTTGAGACTAAGCCAAACTGTTCACAAACTTGTTTACATAGCTAACCTTGAGATCCCTTGAGATGAGCTTCCAACCAAATTTTCACACCATCAGTAAAACGGCCTATTTCCACCCTTGGTGAAGTTGCATTGCTGGTTAAAGAGTAAATGAACGCAATAGTGAGGCTGGATATTAGCTCTGACGATGCCGAATATGTATGGGTCGAGCTGAGAAACACTAAGGGGTAGAAAACGTTAGTGGGGGTTGTATATAGACCCCCAGATTGTAGTGCTGAATTTGGGAAATACATTGAACAGGAAATTAGAGACTCATGCGATAAAGGAACATCTGTAATTTTGGGTTTCTTGAATCTGCATATAGATTGGGCAAATTAAATTGGTCACAATACATTGTGGAGGAATTCCTGGAGAATATACGGGATGGTTTTCAGGGCCAATTCATTGAGGGACCAACTGGAGAACAGGCCATCCTAGACTGGTTATTGTGTAATGAGAGAGGAATAATTGACAATCTAGTTGTGCGAGATCCCTTGGGGATGAGCGACCATAATATGATAGAATTCTTCATCACGATGGAGAGTGACCTAGTTGATTCTGAGACTAAGGTCGTGAATCTTAATAAAGTAAGCTACGAAGGTATGAGGCATAAGTTGTCGATGATACATTGGGAAACGTTACTTAAAGAGATGACCCTGGATAGGCAATGGCAAACATTCAAAGAGCGCATGAATGAACTGCAACAATTGTTTACTCCTGTCTGGCGCAAAAGTAAAACGGAAAAGGGAGCCAAATCATGGCTTACAAGGAAAGTTCGAGATAGCATTAGATCCAAGGATGAGGCATATAAATTCGCCAGGAAAAAACAACAGACCTGAGGATTGGGAGCAGTTTAAAATTCAGCAAAGAAGCACCAAGGGATTGATTAAGAAGGGGAAAATGGAGTACGAGAGTAAGCTTGCGGGGAACATAAAAACTGACTGCAAACGAATCTATAGGTATGTGAAGCGGAAAAGATTGGCGAAGACAAATACAGGTCCGTTACAGTCAGAAACAGGGAAATTTATTATGGGAAACAAAGAAACGGCTGACCAACTAAATGCATCCTTTAGTTCTGTCTTCACAAAGGAGGACTGAAATATCATACCAGAAATGTTGGTGAATACAGGGTTTAGTGAGAGAGAGGAACTGAAAGAAATCAGTATTAGTAGAGAAATGGTGTTGGGGAAATTGATGGCATTGAAGGCCGATAAATCCCCAGGGCCTGGTAATCTACATCCCAGAGTACTTAAGGAAGTGGCCCTAGAAATAGTGGATGGATTGGTGGTCATCTTCCAAGATTCTTTGGACTCTGGAACAGTTCCTACAGATTGGAAGGTAGCTAATGTTATCCCACTATTAAAAAAGGGAGGTAGAGAGAAAGCAGGAAATTGTAGACCAGTCAGCCTGACATCGGTCGTGGGGAAAATCCTGGAGTCCATTATCAAATATTTTGCAGCAGAACACTTGGAGAATAGTGGTAGAATCGGACAGAGTCAGCATGGATTTATGAAAGGGAAATCATGCTTGATAAATCTACTAGCATTCTTCCAGGATGTAACTAGTAGAGTTGATGAGAGGGAGCCAGTGGGTGTGGTTTATTTGCACTTTACGAAGGCTCTCGACAAAGTTCCACGTAATGGTTTAGCATGTAAAATTAAAGTGCACGAGACTGGGGGCGGTGTATTGCGATAGATAGAAAATTGGTTGGCAGACAGGAAACAAAGCATTGGAACATACGGATCTTTTTGTGAATGGCAGGCAATGACTAGTGGGGTACCTCTGGGATCGGTGCTAGGACCCCAGCTATTCACAATATATATGTTAATGATTTAGATGAGGAATCTAAATGTAATATCTCCAAATTTGCAGATTATACAAAATTGAGTGTGAGGGTAAGTTGTGAGGAGGATGCAGAGAGGCTTCAGGGTGATTTGGACAATTTGAGTGAGTGGGCAAATGCATGGCAGATGCAGTATAATGTGGATAAATGTGAAGATATCCACTTTACTAGCAAAAACAGGAAGGCAGTTTATTATCTGAACGGCTATAAACTGAGAGAGGGGAATATGCAGCGAGACCTGGGTGTTCTCGTACACCAGTCACTGAAAGTAAGCATGCAGGTGCAACAGGCGGTAGAAAAAGGCGAATGTTATGTTGACCTTTATAGAGACAGGATTCGAGTACAGGAGCAGGGATGTTTTACTGCAATATACAGGGCCTTGGTGAGGCCGCACTTGGAATGTTGTGTGCAGTTTTGGTCTCCTTATCTGAGGAAGGATGTTCTTGCAAGAGGGAGTGCAGTAGAGTTTTACCAGTCTGATACCTGGGCTGGTAGGACTGCCGTCTGAGGAGAGATTGAGTCGGTTAGGACTATATTCACTGGAATTCAGAAGAGTGAGGAGGGATCTCATCGAAACCTATAAAATTCTAACATGACTTGACAGTGTAGATGCAGGAAGGATGTTCCCGATGGTGGGGGACTCCTGAACCACAGGATATGGGGTAAAACTTTCAGGACTGAGATGAGGAGACGTTTCTGCACCCAGAGAGTGGTGAGCCTGTGGAAACCTGTCATCACGCCCATATCCAAGGGAGATTGGAAGGTTCTGGCCAGCGCCTCTGCTATTTCCCCCATTTCTTCCCTCAGCAACCCTCATACATCCCATCCAGACTGGATAAATGTTCAACTTTGTTGTGGTACAAAAGTGTTGGATTGAAAAGGGTTAACTGAATCTGTTTGTTCCGTGACTGTAATTAATGTCAGTCTCCATGGACCCTAATTTTGTCACTGGACGTTTTCCATCTCCTATTAATAAGGGGCTTCTTTCAATGTGTTATTCCAGAGCGTCAGTGGGAACATCAGCCCCGGCACTTCCAAAGATCAGCTGCTCCAGAGAGATAGAGAGAGGATAGGTTAGAATCTGAGAACAAAAGACTGGAATGTTACAACAATGGGTCAGAATCTGAGAACAATAGATTGGAATGGTGCAACAATGGGTCAGAATCTGAGAACAATAGATTGGAATGTTACAACAATGGACAGGAGTTTATCCTCGGATCTTTACTCTCTTTCAACATATTATGATCGGATGTCATTAAACTCTCGTATCTATCTCGCACTGAAGATTATTCAATACATTTACTATCCCATCCTGGCTATTATTGGTGTCCCTGGTAAGTCTCTCTATCTAGCTATTAATTCTTTAAACCATGTTTAACTGCATTACTGCTCCTGTAATTTACTCTGCCCTACTTGCTGCCGTTGTATTCCTGGTGAATATGTCCAGCTATTAGCTCTATAAACCATTGTCATCTGTATTACAGTTCTTGTCATATACTCTCTCATCGTTGCTGCTGTTGCTGTCTCTATTTCAGGCCAGGAGATCTGTAAACCCTGTTTCACTGAAATACTGTTCTGTAATGTAAATTTTGGGAAGACTGAAGCCAGTGTCATTGGTCTCCATCACAAACACCATCCCCTATCTGGGAAGCACATACTCCACCCTGCCCAATATCTGAGGCTCAACCAGACAGTTTGCAACTTCTGTGTTATATTTCAACCTGAGCTAAGTTCATCTTCATATTCTTTTCATCACCAACCCTGCCTAATACCACCTCAGTGATATCACCCCTCTCCACCTCTGCCTCAGCCCATCTACTGCGTAAACCCTTATCTGCATCACTGCTAGATACACAGCTGACTATTCCAATTCCATCTTGGTCACCCTCCCAGTTATAAACCTCCATAAACCACAGCCCATCCAGAACTCAGCTGCCTGTATCCTAACTCACACCAAATCCCGATCACCCATCACCCCTGTGCTCACTGATCTACATTGGCTCCCGGTCTGGCAGTACCTTATTTTTAATATTCTCTTTCTTGTGTTTGAATCTCTCCATGGCCTCACCTCTCCATTTATTCACTTTCCCCTGTCCATTTCACATATTCCTGCAAATCTTTCGACTTCAATCTTTTTTCATTTCTCCTTGTAAAGTGAATTTATTTCCCTCTGCATCTGTCCCGAGCCACGATTTTAGACTCTGCAGCAAGACTGCTGCTGACGGTACAGAATTGGGATCCATAAAGAGATGTGAATCGCACAGCCGGCCACTTCCGGTGCGGTCTGCACAATATCCCATGCTGAGCGGGGCTCCAGCCCAGTCGTATCATCTATGTGCTGTCAGCGTGGTCTTCACAGCCAGCCACTTCGACTGTGGCCTGCACAATATCACATGCTGGGCAGGGCTCGAGCTGAATTGTACCTTGTATGTGTTGTTCTTTTGAGGGTGGATTTGAAAGTGATGTCAATGAAACATACCAGCAGCTTTGATGTCCTTCTTTGAAAGTTGGTCTGTGCATGTCCACTGACCACCTGTGTTAGTCAATGTCTGCTGAACATACATTTAGCATTACAATGAATCCCCTCTCATGTTATTTAAAAGGACCAGGCATCCAGCTTACAGGTGATGGGCTTTTGAATTACTTCTGCTCTTGTAAACTTAGTGGAGATGCTGTCGATGGTTTTCTGGAGGTTGTGTTGTGAGCTGCTGCAGACATTCAGGGAGGACAGAAGATTTGGTGACCCAAATCTGGACAAGGAATGGGGACTATATTTACAGTGTCTTTTGGTCTATGACATGACCAACAAATGGAGCAGAGCCTGCAGAGAGGGGTGCCTCTGTATAGAGGGAGGAGGAGGGGGCTTTGCCCTACCCACCCCGGGTTTTCCAAGAGCACTTTTTCTACCTACACCTAACCCAGGAGCAGAGCGTGAGGTGGCTCTGATTCAATAAGGAAGTGGTCACATAGCTGTGTCACCTCCTGTCACACGACCTGGAGCCTCACAGCAGGGTGAGGAAGGAGCTGTCCGTGGCCGTTAAAGTCAGTTTCATTGAACTTCTGTGTATCAAGATCTTTCCAGACAGGAGCAGGAGACATATCCAACATAGAGTCACAGAGAGTGATGGAGTCATTTGCGGCACTGAAGGTGGTCATTCGGCCCCTCCATGCCAGCTCTCCCTGGAACAATCCAGTCAGTCCCTATCCCCCGCTCAGTCCCCGTATCCCTGCAAGTTCATTTCCTTCTGGTGTCCATCCAGTTTCCTTTTGAAATCATTAATTGCCTCAGCGTCCACCACCCTCATGGCAGTGAGTTCCAGATTATAACTATCCACTGTCTAAAAATGTTCCTCCTCATATTCCCCCTGCATCTCTTACCCAAAACCTTCCATCTGTGTCCCCAAGTCCGTGTTTCATCAGTTAATGGGAACAGTTTTTCCTTGTCTGTCTTATCTAAACTTATCATAATCTTGTACACCTCGACCAAAGCTCTCTAAATCTCCTTTACTCCAGGGAGAACAACTCCATCTTCTCCAAACTAACCTTGTCGCTAAACCCCCATCCCGGAAACCATTTTGGTAAATCTCCTCTGCACCCTCTCAAGGACCTTCACATCCTTCCTAACGTGTGGTGACCAGAACTGGACACAGTTCTCTAGTTGAGGCCTAACCACAGCTTTATAACGTTTCAGCATAACTTCCCTGCCTTTGTATCTTTGTCTGTAATTATGAAGCCCAAGATCTGATATGATTTGCTAAACACTCTCCTAATATGTCCTGCCACCTTCAAAGATCAATGCATATGGAGGCCCAGGTCCCTCTGTTCCTGCACAATCTTTAGTAATGTGTCATTAAGTCTACATTGCCTTCCTAATCCATCTGACGAAATACATCACCGCACACTGCTCTGTAATAAATTCTAAATGCCACTTCTCTGTCCATTCTGCCAGCCTATCTATGTTCTGTTGCGGATGGTTTGTATCATCCTCCCTATTTATCACACCTACAAGATTGGTGTCATCGGAAAATTTTGAAATTCTACTTTGCATTCCAAGGTGCATGTCATTTATATATAGCAAGGGAAAAAAATCAGCGTTCCTAGCACTGACCCTTGGGGAACATCACTGTCTACCATCCTCCCGTCTGAAAAACAGCCATTTAACACAAGACTGTTTTTGCTGTCCTTTGGACAATTTTTGATCCAATTGGATGCTATTCCATGAGCTTCAATTTTGTTAACCAAGCTTTTGTGTGGTTCTTCAACGCATACTTTAATAAAATCCAGGGAGACAACATCCACCACATTCCCTTCATCAAACTTCTCTGATCATCGAAATCAATTCAATTAGTTCATCAAGCATAATCTGTCTTTTAGAAATCCGTGCTGACAATCCGTAATTAACTCAAACCTCTCCAAGTGTGTGTTGTCCTTTTTCACTGATTATTGTTTCGAAAACCTTACTGGCCACTGATGTTAAACTAATTGACCAGTAGTTACTCGTCTGTGTGTTGTCCATTGATAATTCTGGGAGGTGACGGTGACCATCGATGTCATCATTTTCTCCCTCAGCAGGGAGAAGCAGGATGAGAGATCCCGTGGCTTTGTCAGGATAGAGGGATTCCTGATGGTGTGAGTGTCTCTGCGGCGCCCCCGCTGTCAAGGGGGAGAGGTACAGGAACTGGAAAAACTATCACTCCATGAATGTACAGTTGGTGTGTGAGCATGCCCAGTACATCATGTTGGCGAATGTCCACTATCCTGGCAACAGCCACCATACATTCATTCTGATGCAGTCAGCCGGTTCCAACACTTTGGCTGCCATGCAGAACCAGAATGTGGCTCCTCGGAGATGAAAGATTCCATTCTCTAGACACAGCTCATGTTTCTACATCCCCAAACCACCTCCCACCGCCAACCAACCTCACACAATTAACATGTGTATAACGTGAGCAATGGAGTCACCAGGAACATGGTGGAACAGATCATCGGTGTGATGAAGCAATGCTTCCGATGTCTGAACCGCTCGGGGGGAGTCCTCCAGTACACACTGGAGCAGCTGTCCAAGTTCATGGTGTTCTGCTGCACCCTTCATATCATCACTATCAGGAGGACACAGGCATTGGCAACAGGAATCCGTAGGTCACCTCAGGAGGAGGAGGAGGAGGAAACCGGGAGGATATTTCCTGGATGCCATCGACCCAGACAGGCTGTCGGAGGGTCCCTGCTAAGATTCCGGTTCCATAGGACAACTTCCCTTTCCCACGATGGATCCCCCATTCTCCCCCATTACACCCATCTGAGATGCCCCATCACAGAGTCCCCTTGGTCACCATCCTGCAATGAAAAACACCAACAAAAACCTTTTCATTAACATCTTTATCCAACAACACATCCAATTATACAAACAAAACTGTACTATTCACCCTTGTGTATTCCCTTAGTGCCTGTCTTGTGGCTTCCCTCGACTTGTCTAGTGCTCCTACACAGTGTTTCCCCAGTGACTGCAGCATGGCTGGTGGAAGGCTGCTGACTTTCACTGGGGAGACTGCAGATGGCCTTGCAGGACGTCCTCGAGCAGCACAGGGCTTTGCGGGTTCGTAGTCGTATTGCACCACCTCGACATGGGCAGCAGCAGCCTTGGCTGGCTGATGGGGAACAGCAAGATCACTGGTTTAGTGGCAGTGAATGGAGGACAAATACTGTCATCCTGGAGAGGACAGCAAGTTCATGCTCCACAGAGACACTGTCACTGCCACGGGGCGACACCTCAGCAATCCTGGTAATCTACTGGATCACATTTTGCTGAACTGCTGTGAGAGCCAGCAAACCCCTTTGAACACTGAGATCCACAGCCATGATAACGGCTGTCTGATCCTGCATGACAGCAAACATGGATCTCATGTCCTCAATCTGAGCTTCCACTGCAGCACTGAGACTTTGGTTGTCTGCCGTCTGTGCTGCAGTGGAAGCTGAAACTATGGTATCAGACACTGTATCACGGATGGGTCCGCTAGTGCAGTCATGGAGTTAGTGACCACTTCTACAGGGGAAATAATGGGCTTCAAGCTCTGTGAAATGCCCTGTGCCATGTTGGAGCTGGACTCCTCCGTGTTCCTTGACAGTGACAACAGACTGTCTGACAGGCCTGTCAATGGACCAAGTATCTCAGTGTACATGTCCATCAGCATTCTCCTGTATGCTGTTCCAGCAATGTTCACATCTGAGTCCTGTGTATTATAACTCGTTTGTGACCTCGCCCTCTGGTGAGCTGACACATGAACTATCCTTTCCCCCTGGCCTGGCTGCAGCTCACTCGTGCTCGGTGACTCACCCCGTGCAGATTGTGTCTCTATACAAGCCTCTAAGGTCGACACAATACAAGTGATGGGCCTTCACCATCAGTGCCGTGCTGCTGCTCTCTCTCTGTCTCCTGGATCTGCTGTGACTGGGAAACTGGCAGTTTTGGGTTATTATCGGAAAGTATTAAATCAGAGGGGGACAGTTGGGGTGAGGGATTGGGGGTGGGATGGAAAGCAGGAGGTCCATGGTCCCGCCATCTGCAGCTTGTACATCATCCCAGACAGCAGGATGAGGGGCAGGTGGGAGTTAAGAAGGGACATAAGGCAGGAACATAGCATCCTCCTGAATGCTCTCGGTGATGCCGGATGCTACGGGCTCTGTCACAGCCGTTCCCATGATGTGGAGAACCATCTCCTCCCTCAGGCTCAGGGGATTAAGGTATGCCTGGTCCCCGCTGGTTCACTGCTGCTCCCTGTGATTGTGGGCCACCTTGTCCTGTAAGAGAGAGGGCAGAATGTCAGTGACTGTGTTGCACTGTGTTTGGGTGCTCTGCCTACCATAGCTGAATAGCTGGAGATATGTGGAGGCAGTGACTGATGGGTGTGAGGCTGGTATCAGTGGAAGGTGTGTGAGGGTAAGGTGGAGTATGTGCATGTTAAGTGTGAGTCCTGAGTGTTAGGGACTGCTGATGGGTGAGTGATAGGGGTGTGTTATATTGAGCAGTGTGAGAGGTTGGTGGTGTTGAGGGTAGGAGATGCCATGTGGTGATGAAGTCACTGACATTTACCACCCTTGTGAGCTCATTAAACTTCTTCTGGCTCTGCTGCCAGGCCGTCGGTGCCATACTTCTTGCATTCACCTCCGTTGCCACTTGCTCCCATTCCCTTCGGAGGTTGTTTCTTGAGGGTCTCCACAGCACCGTACAGAAACATGGGCATCTGTTCTCCTGTTACTCTCCATGACGAAGGCCTCCAGCACCGCATTCGTGAGCCGCAGAGCCCTCTCTCTGTCCTAGTATTCCATTTACCTTGTCTCCAATTGCAGCATTCACAGTCAGCAGTAGCAGCCTCCTGTGATTCAGTGCAGCTTCCCTTCAAGAGGGACAGACTGTCTTTAAGAGCTGAATGCTGGCTGAAAGACGAGCCAGCCTCACACACAGTTAGTCTCCTGTTAAATGTGCAGGCAAACAGCAGCGCGGGTCACCATGGGCGACACGAACTTTTCATGGAAATGAGGACATAGCAGGAGCTTTATGTGTCACCTGCCTCAATAGGAGCAGAAACGTGTGGATCATGATCCCTCTGCCGACAAAGCGATGCAAACCTGATTTTCTGGTTCTTGATATTTCCCTTTCCGTCATTCACACGTTCCCCCTCTCGCTCTCTCTCTCTTCACTCTCTGTTTATTGCTCATAGAATCAGAGATTGATGCAGCACAGAAGGAGGTCTGTCGGCCCATTGTGTCAGTACTGTCTCTTTGAAAGAGCTATCTAATTAGTATTAATAGAGGCCCAGATTGAATTGTCTCTTTCCTGCTGTGTAAGTGGGACTCAGTACCACTCCAGCTGGTATTAATAGTGGCCTGGAATGAACTGTCTCTTTCCTGGTGCTTGAATGGGACTCAGTTCCACTCCAGCTGGTATTAATCGGCACAGTGGCGCAGGGGCAGCACAGTGGTGCAGTGGATCGCACCGCAGCCTCACAGCTCCAGCCACCCAGGTTACTGCCTGCGTGGAGTTTGCAAATTCTCCCTGTGTCTGCGTGGGTTTCCTCCGGGTGCTCCGATTTCCACCCACATGCCAAAGACTTGCAGGTTGATAGGTTAATTGACCATTATAAATTGCCTCTAGTATAGGTAGGTTCTAGGGAAATATAGGGATAGGTTGGGATGTGGTAGGGATATGGAATTAGTGTAGGATTAGTATAAATGGGTGGTTGATGGTCGGCACAGACACTGTGGGCCAAAGGGCCTGTTTCAGTGCTGTATCTCTAAACTAAACTAAAACTATCTAATTAGTTCCTCTCCCCTCCTCTTTCCCCAGACTCCTGCGTTTTTTCTCCTTTTCAAGTATTTGTTAAATTTCCTTTTGAAACATATTATTGAATCTGCTTCCACCATCTTTTCAGGCAGTGAATGCCAGATCCCAACAACTCGCTGTGTAAGAAAATTCTTTTCATTTCACCTCTGGTTCTTTTTCAATCTGTGTCTTCTTAATACTGAACATTCTGACACTGGAAACCGTTTCACATTAATTATTCCATCAAAACCCTCCATGATTTTCAATTCTATATTAAATCTCCTCTTACCCTTCATTGCAACCCCAGGTTTTCCAATCTCTCCACGTAACTGAATTCCCAGATCCCTGGTACCATTCCAGAAAATCACCTCAGTATCTTCACTAAGTCCTTGACATCCTTACCAAAGTGTGGTGATTAGAATTGGACACAATTCTCCAGCTGGGATCTAACCAATGATGTATAAAGATCAGCATTTCCTCCTGAGTTTTCTCTCTCACACACCAAGGACACTACATGTTACCTTCAAAGATCTGTGTGTGTACAGCCCAGGTCTCTCCAATCCTGCACCCACTTTATAATGGTACCATTAAGTTTATATTGTTTCTCCACATACTTCCTACCCAAATGTCTCACTTCAGACTTCACTGTGTTAAATTACATCTGCCATGTTCCTGCCCATTTTACCAGTCAGTCCCTGTCTTCCTGAAGTCTGTTACTATCCTTCTCATTGTTTGTTAACATTTCTGAGTTTCCTGCCATCTGAAAACTTTGACATTATCCCCTCTGTACACAAGCCCATTGAATTAACATACAGCAACTGTGATCCCAACAGTGACCCTGTGGGAACCCCCCTGTGTACTTCCCTCCAGACTGAACAACAACCATTCTCCAATACTCTCTGCTTTCTGACACTTAGCTAATTTCCTGCATGCTGTCATTGTAAATTTAAAAAAGAACTTCTATTTATGTAGCGCCTTCATGATCACTGCGTGTCCCAAAGCGATTTACAATCAATGAGTGCTTATTAAACCCTAGTCACTATTGTAATGTAGGAAAGATGGCAGAAGATTTCCACACAGCAAGCTCCCACAAGCAGCAATGTGAAAATGATCATATCTTTAACATCCACCTGAGAGGGCAAATGTTTGTTTAATGTTTCATTCGATAGACGGCACATCTGACAGTGCAACACTCCCTCAGTAATGTCACTGCAGTGCCAGCTTTGAATCTTGTGATTAAGTCCTGTTACTTGTTTCTTGCGATCAAATGACACTTGATCCTAGAAGCTTGTGACTGAAAGGGGAAGAGCTACAAACTGAGCCACTGCTGTCATTGGTCCTTTAATCCCATGTGTTTCTAACTTGGTAACATGGCTGTTATGTGGTACTTTATCAAACGCCTGTTTAAAGGATAGGAATATGAGGAAAGGAGAGGCAAGAACAATCATGGAAACATAGAATAGCAATGCACTGAAGAAGGCCATTTGGTCCAACATGTCAGTGCTGGCCCTTTTGAAGATCTACCAGTTAGTCCCACACCCTGGCTCTTTTTTATATTCATTTGGGCGTCACTGGCTTGGCCAGCATTTATTGCCCTTGTTGCCCTTGAGAAGGTGATGGTGAGCTGCCTTCTTCAACCGCGACAGTCCATTTGGTGTAGGTAGACCCACAGTGCTGCTAGGAAGGGATTTTGACCCAGCGACAGTGAAGGAACGGCGATATAGTTCCAAGTCAGGATGGTGTGTGACTTGAACGGGAACTTGAAGGTGGTGATTTTCTTATGTATTTTCTGCCCTTGTCCTTCTAGATGGTAGAGGTCGTGGGTTTGGAAGGTGCTGTCAAAGGGGCCTTGGTGCATTGCTGCAGTGCATCTTGTAGATGGTACATGCTGCTGCCACTGTGCGTCGGTGGTGGAGGGAGTGAATGTTTGTAGATGGGGTGGCAATCAAGCGGGCTGCTTTTTCCTGAATGGTATCGAGCTTCTTGAGTGTTGTTGGAGCTGCACCCATCCAGGCAAGTGGAGAGTACTCCTGACATCAAACTCCTGACTTGTGCCTTGTAGATGGTGGACAGGCTTTGGGGAGTCAGGAGGTGAGTTACTCGCCTCAGGATTCCGAGGCTCTGACCTCCTCTTGTAGCCACGGTATTTATATGGCTACTCCAGTTCAGTTTCTGGTCAATGGTAGTCCCCAGAATGTTGATAGTGGGGGATTCAGAGATGGTATGCCATTGAATATCAAGGGGAGATGGTTAGATTCTCTCTTGTTGGAGATGGTCATTGCCTGGCACTTGTGTGGCACGAATGTTACTTGCCACTTATCAGCCAAAGGCTGGATATTGTTCAGATCTTGCTGCATTTCTGCACGGACTGCTTCAGTATCTGAGGAGTCACGAATGGTGCTGAAGATTGTGCAATCATCAGCGAACATCCCCACTTCTGACCTTATTATTGAAGGTAGGTCATTGATGAAGCAGCGAGAAATGGTTGGGCCTAGGACACTACCCTGAGGAACTCCTGCAGTGATGTCCTGGAGATCAGATGATCGACCTCCAACAACCACAACCATCTTCCTTTTGCAGTAGGTATGACACCAGCCAGCGGAGGGTTTGAGATAATGAGGTAATGTGATCAGGAGCTGAGTGGCTGTAGCAGAACCTAAACTGAGCGTCACTGAGCAGGTTATTGCTAAACAAGTGCTGTTTGGTAGCTCTGCTGATGACAGCTTACATCACTTCACTGATGATTGAGAGTAGGCTGATGGGGCGGTAATTGGCCGGGTTGGACTTGTCCTGCTTTTTGTCTACAGGACATACCTGGGAAACTTTCCACATTGCCGGGTTGATGCCAGTGTTGTAGCTGTACTGGAACTGCTTGGCTAGGGGTGCGGCAAGTTCTGGAGCACAGGTCTTCAGTACTATTTCCGGAATATTGTCAGGGCTCATAGCCATTGCAGTATACAGTGCCTTCTGTCACATCTTGATATCACGCGGAGTGAATCAAACCCTGAGAAACAGTACTGTATACTCCTCTCCACCTCCAGTCTGAACAATGACTTTTCACCACTTCTCTCTGCTTTCTGTCCCTGAGTCACTGTCATATCCACACCATCACTGTCACATTAATCCATGTCTTCCATTTTTCATAACAAGTCTATGAAATGTTATTTGTTTACAGGCCTTTTGAAAGTCTATATACATAAATGGATATACACGGGTAGGGGCGGAACATGTTGGTATGGTTCTTGATGAATACTTTGGATCTGTCTTAACAAAAGGGGGGGACGATGCAGATATTGCGGTTAAGGAGGAGGAGTGTGAATTATTGCATGTGATATACATAGGGAGAGAGGAAGTATTAATGGGATTAGCATCCTTGAAAGTTGATCCAACACCAGGGCCAGTTGAAATGTATTCCAGGCTGTCAAAAGAGGTGAGAGAGGAAATGGCAGAGGGTCGGACCATCATTTTCCAGTCCGCACTGGATACAGGTGTAGTGCCAGAGGATTGGTGAACTGTTAAAATTGTACCTCTTTAAAATGGGAGCAAGGGATAGACCGAATAATTGCAGGCCAGTCAGTCTAACCTCAGTAGTGGGCACATTATTGGAATCTATTCTGAAAGACAGGATAAAGTGTCACTTGGAAAGGCACAGGTTAATCACGGATATTGAGCATGGATTTGATAAGGGAAGATTTTGTTTGACCAAGTTGACTGAATTTTTCGAAGAAGTCGCAAGGATGATAGATGAGGGTAGTGCAGTTGATATGGTCTACATGGATTTTGACAAGGCTTTTGTCAAGGTCTCATTGGCGTACTAGTTAAAAAGATAAAATCCCATGGAACCCAGGGAAATTCAACAAACTGGATGCAAAATTGTCTCAGTGACAGGAAACAAAGGGTGATTGTTGACGGGTGTTTCACTGACTTGAGGCCTGTTTCCAGTGACGTTCCACAGGGCTCAGCACTGGACTTCCTGCTTTTTTGTAGTATGTATTAACGATTTGAACGTAAATGCAGGGGCATGATCAAGATTTGTGCAGATGGTGCACAGATTGGTCGTGCGGTCGATAGCGAGGAGGATAGCTGTAGCCTGCAGGAAGATATTGATGGCAGAAAAGTGACAAATGGAATTCAACCTGGATAAGTCTAAGGTGATGCAATTGAGGAGGTCAAACAAGGCAAAGGGATAGACGATTAATAGGAAAATAGTGAGAAGTGTAGAGGAAGTGAGGGACCTTGGAGTCAATTTCCACTGATCCCTGAAGGTAGCAGGTCAGGTCGATAAGGTGATTAAGAAGGCATATGGACTCCTTTCCTTTATTAGCTGAGGTATAGAATACAAGAGCAGGAAGGTTATGCTGAAAGTATATAAATCATTGGTTAGGTCACAACCTGAGTACTGTGTGCTGTTCTGGTCACCTCATTACACAAAGGACGTACTTTCACTAAAGAGGGTACAGAGGAGATTTACGAGGATGTTGCCTGGACTGGAAAAATGCAGCTATGAAGAAAGATTAGATAGGCTGGGGTTGTTCTACTTGGAACAGAGAAGGCTGAAGGGAGACCTGATTGAAATGGACATAATTTCGTGGGGCCTGGATAGAGTGGAGGTGAAGCGTCTATTCACCTTAACAGAGGGATCAGTGAATAGGGGGCAGTGACTTAAAGTGCTTGGTAGAAGGACTAGCGGGGAATTGAGGAGAAACTTGTTCAGCCAAAAATGCAGAATTGGCTCAGTGACAGGAAACAAAGGGTAATTGTTAGAATAAAAGCAAAATGCAGCGGATGCTGGAAATCTGAAGTAAAAACAAGAAATGCTGGAAATACTCAGCAGGTCTGGCAGCATATGTGGAGGGAGAAGCAGAGATAATGTTTCAGGTCAGTGAAGATGGGTCAAATGGATCAAATGCTGGAAGGTGGGATTAGAATAGGTGGATCATTTTTCGGCCGGTGCAGATACAATGGGCCAAGCGGCCTCTTTCTCTGTCTTAAACTTTCTATGAGTATATTACATAAAATACGCTATCCTCATTAACACTCACAGTTACGTCCTGAACGAACTCGATCAAGATTATCAGAAATGAGTTTCCATTAACCTATCCATGCTACTTGTCATTAATTAACCCATGTTTTTGCAAGCAAGATATATTTTTGTGCTGGGTTATGACATCTAGAAGTTTCCAACCACCAACGTTAGACTGATAGTTACAGGGTTTAACCAACCTCTACTTTTTTAAACAGTGTAACATTTACAACCCTGCAGTCCTCTGGCACCAATCCCATATCCAAGGAGGATTGAAAGATTCTGTCCAGTGCCTCTGTTATTTGCACCATTCCTTCCCTCAGTAACTATCATACATCCCATCCAGACTGGATAAATGTTCGACTTTACTGTGGCACAAAATGTGTTGGATTGAAAGGTGTTAACTGAACCTGTTTGTTCAGTCACTGTAATTAATGTCAGTCTCCATGGACCTTAATGGTGTCACTGGGGGGTTTCTATTAAGAAGGGACTCCTTTCAATGTGTTATCCTATAGTGTCAGCGGGAGCATCAACCCCAGCACTAACAGGGATCAGCGGCTGCAGAGAGAGGGAGAGGATAGAGCAGAATCTGAACAATAGATTGGAATGTTACAACAATGTGTCAGAATCTGAGAACAATAGCTTGGAATGTTACAACAATGGACAGGAGTTTATCCGATTGGTTTGGCCTGGTTACTGCCGATTAATATTGGATAACATTAGAATGGCGGATCTTTTATGCTCTGAGGATGATCCAATTTATTTACTATCCCATCCTCGCTATTATTGGTGTCCCTCGTAAGTCTCTGTATCCAACTATTAGATTCATAAACCATATTTCTCTGATTTAGTGTTCTTGTCATTTAAATCGTGAGAAGACTGAAACCATTATCTTCAGTTTCTGTCACAAACTCCATTCCCGGTCCATGATCTGCATCCCCTCACTGGCCGTTGTCTGAGGCTGAACCAGGAAGTTTACAACCTCTGGTATCTATTTAATGCTGAGCTGAGTTCATCCCCATATTCCCTCCATCCCCAACCCTGCCTATTGTTATGGCCAGGTGAGGAGGGGTCAAAGTCGCTCGTCTTTATTTGACCACAACAGTGTTTGTCCTTTCTAAACAGTGAATATGCTGAACGTCTGAGTGAGTGTTTTACATTTTACCTTTGGTGTGATGGTGGAGGGACCGATTAGACTGGTTCTCTTGAGTTTAAACATGAAAGAGGTGAGTTTATTATACTTAACAATATTACCCCAATGTAAATAAAATCATTAAAATAAATAGAACACATTTATGCACTCACTCAGACGAGAATCACACAGAAGTAGATTACAGAGTGAGTAGTAAATTTGTGGTTGGATTGGAGTCCAGAAGAAATATAAAAAAAAAACTCATTCTGGGAGGTTTGACTATTCCGTGGTCTTCTTGCTGAAGTTGTCACCTTGAAGTCTTTTTCTGGTCAAAGTACAGTTTGTCACATGGCCCACATGGGTCAGGGATTTCTTTGAGGCAGACTTGTAGCAGGCTTTCTTCCCCTGGTTACTCTGTCTGTAGCAATCTGTAGGCTTGGAGGGCCCACAGTCACATGTGGTTTTCAAATTTTTTATGTTATCTGGAGAGAGAGACGAAGAGAGAGGGAGGGGTTATGGGGGGAACACAGCCCTTCTGCTTCAGCACATTTTGAATCACTGACTTGTCTGTTTTTGTCCAGGGGAAACTCTCAGCTTTCACAGAGATAGACAGTCTCCTGACTGCCTCAGTGTATTCGCTGAACCCTTACAATGAGATTCAAGGTTTGGAACTTCTATCTGTCCAGGGCTCAGGATACCAGTATTTACTCTTGGAGGAGTTTGCTCTTTCAAAGTCAATGTGTCAGGATGACATTGTATGCCGTGTTAATGAATGTAATCTTAGGTAATTCAATCACTGGAGCAAGCCAATGATTTGGGTCCAGGCTCATTAGACAGGTATCTCCTGTTGTAGGATTTAGAATGTGAAAAGGTGTTTCAGATGCCAATTGCGGTGGCCATCTTGGCTGCCAGTTTTTTTGAAGGATAGCTGCAAGATTTTTTTCTATTAAACGTTTACTGTAAGTTTCCAAACGATGAATTAAATTTCAGAAGAAGGGTCACTGATCCGAAACGTTAACTCTGCTTCTCTTTCCACAGATGCTGCCAGACCTGCTGAGTGAATCCAGCATTTCTTGTTTTTGAATTAAATTTCAGAATTTGGCATATTGTGTTATCTTGACACCGCCACAGCACACGAGGAAAAAATGTGATAACAAGAACATTTCATTGCAGAATTGTGGGAATAAAAAGAAGAAAGCACACATTCATTCTCAATAATCACTTCCCAAACTGACATATTAATCTTAGAATTACTGCAGCTGACGTTGTCTGTTACAGTTGTACTGATTTAATGTTTTGATGTTTTGTCTGGGATGGTTATGTGTCGAAATCGACCCTGGACATTGCATCAGCGATTACATTGTTTTTTTTCTCTCTCTCCTGCAATGAATCTTTAACCATTCAGGTTCCTTCACCTTGATAGTCTTTCTCCCTAAACCGACAGTTTGTAATACATTGTCTTTTTAGACCCTGTGAGGTGTCTGGGATTTCCTCTGGGCCTTTGTTCTTGCTGAGTTTGGCTTTGCAATTGTTGGGTTCGATTAGCTTTGTGTTTGTCACCTGATCATTGTGTTCTTCAGTGGGTAGATCAACACTGACCTTACTTTTAGCTTTCTGGTGAGGTACACAAGTGTTGTTTACTTTAGGGTATTTTCCCTTCCCTTTTCCCTCGACTATGGGGAGCAACATTTTTCTAACCAGCACCATGTCCTCTGCAATTTTATGGCTCGCAGGTGGCTGTCCATCTTTCACTGCACTCTCCTCCGGCACCTCGACTCGGTGAAACATCTCCCTCACTATTGGGTTGCCTTTTTGGGAACTTTCCTTTGTCATTGCAAATTTCTGTAAATGCTGTTAGCTGACTTTTTAGGTTGCGTCATTGACCTGCATTTAAGAAGGAGAGTGTGGGGTCTAATTTATCTAACATTTCAGGGTTGGCAAATCGGAGAGTAGGGGATTCCAGTTGGGATTCCTCCTGGCCCTCCTCTAACCTGTCCTCACTGTCCTTTTCAATCCTTCTCTCCTGACAGTCTGCCAGATCTGTACTTGTCTGTTCCCTCCACAGCCTTTGCTTTTTTCCTTTGGTCTGGGTGTCAATTAAATAATTTACCTGACTATTCATTTTGCCACTCGATATGGACCACTGAACCGGGATTTCAGGGATTCACCCTGCATTGGGAATAGTAACAATACATGGTCTCTGTCCTGAAATGTTTTGGCCTTGGCATTTTTGCCTGCTTACCTTTTCATAACTGCCTGGGAGATCTTTAGGTATTCTTGAGCAATTGCACAAGCTGTCGTGAGCCACTCCCGGAGCATGGAAATGTAGTCTAACATGGAAGACTCATCCCTGTGTCCCAAAACTTCTCCTTGATTGGTTTAAGAGGACCTCTCACCTCGTGTCAATAAGCTAATTCAAAGAGACTAAAGCCAGTGGACTCAGTGGATAGGTTCCTGGTAACCAACAGGTGAAATGCCATCCCTTTGTCCCAGTCATGGTGCTACTCATAGCAGTACGGCTTGATCATTGTCTTTAGGGTCTGGTGGTACTGCTCCAAAGCTCCTTGTGACTGTGGGTGGTAGACATTAGCTGGGTTATGTCTAGAATACCCATGACCTTTTCAAAAATACTGGACTTAACATGTGTGCCCTGATCCATCTGAATCTCAGCAGGTAGCCCATAACGGGTTCGCCCCTCCACCACTACCTTGGCCTAGATAGTTCTTCGGGGGAATGGCTTCTGGGAATCGGGTCACCACATTCATAATGGTGAGAAGATACTGGCAGTCCCGTTTTGTTTTCAGCAGGCGTCCCACATAATCTACCAGCATTCTGTTGAAGGGTTCCACAAAATCTGGTTTGGGAATTAGGGTGAAGGTTTTATTGCAGGTTGGAGCTTCCCCACAAGGTGGCAGGTGTGACCAGTTTTACAGAACTCCACCACATCTTTGTGCAGTTGTGGTCAGTCAAAATGCTGTCTTATGTGGGCTTTAAATTTTCATCCATCAACATGTCCAGTCATTGGAAGTTCGTGGGCCATTAATATTTCTTTAAGGGACCTCAGCGGCACCACTATCTGGTGAAGCACTGTCCACTCTTCATCCGCAGGTCTGTGAGGAGGTCTCAACTTCCTCACCAGCACCTCATTCTTTAAATAGTAGCACTCTGCAACTCCCTCTGCTTCAGTTATGGTTTGGACAGTCTGTGATATATTTTAACATTGGGTCGAGTTGTTGAGCCTCAACTAAGGAAGATCTATTTAACACATCCTTTGTGTTCTCTACCTTCCCAAAGAAGGTTTCAGCCAACCAGACAGTAGGGTCATCCGTCTCCAGTGTCAGTTCAGCCACCTCTGATGGGGATTGTTTAGCCATGGACCGAGTCACCAGAGAATCAGGGAGAATGCTGGGGACCTTCCCCTGTAACTGCTCTGTGTCCCTGATCTCTTGTGGTCTCTCCAGAACCTTTGCGGAAGCTGCCACCTTTTCCCTGCCAGATCAATACCCAGGAGCAGGTCCCATGGCCACTGGTCCTGAAAAAAGGTCGCACCCCAAGTGCACCCAATATAAATTATGGACATATACCGTCTTCCAATACCATTCTCTAACACTCTAGCATTCACTGCACTCTCGGAGAAAGGTCATGCCTATTCCCAGCAGAAGGGATTGGTTGGCCCCTTTATCATTGAGTATGACCAGAGCTTGCTTACGTCACTAAAGGGGTATAGGGTCACTTTTCCCTGGGATTCAAAATCCTAGTAAAGCTCAAGGATTTTGTTAAGTTTTCCCCCACTCTCTGTGGTAGGGTTACTGTGTCTGACTGTTGCAGTTAAAGGCACAGCATGACCTGCTGTGAATTCCATCAGCGCCCGTTTTCCTGCACTGCTCTGGTGGACCCTGAGTAATCCTACATGTTTTCCCCATCAGTTAAAACATTCAACTCGATGATGACCTGCCTTGCTGCAGTGGAAACATACAGATCATTGGCCATTACTCCTGCTCTCAGTACCGCCCTATTTGGCCTGAGCGTGGACCCCTGGGTGTCCAGATTTTCCTCCTTGCCTGTGGCTGCTCAGGTTCTTATCACCCTCCCACCTTTTATTCCCGGGTCTTTGGGATGACTAGGGAATGCATTCCCTTTGGGGTAAGGCCTTGTGTACATGGAAAAAAATCATCATCCAGAATTGCAACCTTCCTGGATCTTTGAACCTTTTTTCCCTCTGTGTGGGTTTTAATGGGAGCGGGTGTGGGAGCGGGAGCGAGCTTTTGAACTCCTCGAGAACGATCACCACTCTGAGGTTTATATATGTGGGCTGCATCCTGATTTTCCGTATCTACGAGTCAGAGGCAAACATAAAAACGGACTGCAAAAACTTCTTTAGGTACGTTAAAAGGAAACATTTGGGTAAGACATGTATGTGTCCATTGCAGGCAGAGTCAGGGCAATTTATAATGGGGAATCGAGAAATCGCAGAGAAGCTAAATGATCACTTTGTGTCTGTCTTCACTGAGAAAGATACAAGAAATAGCCCAGAATTAGAGATCCAAGGGATTAGGGGGAATGAGGAAGCGAAGGAAATTAATATTAGTAAGAAGTTTGTGTTGGAGAAAATAATGGGGTTGAAGTTTGATAAGTCCCCAGGACCTGATATTCTAAATTCCAGAGTGTTGACAGAGGTAGCTATGGAGACAGTGGGTGCATGGGCGATCACCTTCTGGAACGGTTCCAGCATATTGGAAGGTCGCAAATGTCACCCCACGATTTAAAAAGGGAGGGAGAGAGAAAACGGGGAATTACAGATCTGTTAGCCTGACATCAATAGTAGACAAAATGGTAGAATCTATCATAAAGGATGAGATAAATGGATAATTGGATAATAATGATCTGATTGTGCATAGTCAACATGGATTTATGAATGGGAAATCATGTTTGATGAACCTGCTGTAGTTTTCTGAGGATAGTAGTAACAGAATTTATAAAGTGGAGTCGGTGGATGTAGTCTATTTGGATTTTCAGATGATTTTTTGATAAAGTCCCCCACAAGAGGTTGGTTAGTAAAATTAAAGCACATGGGATAGGGCGTAATATACTGGCATGGATTAAGGATTGGTTAACAAGCATGAAACAAAGAGTAGGAATAAATGTGTTATTCTCTCTTGGGCAGGCTGTGACTAGTGGGGTAAGTAAAAAGGAAACATTTGGGTAAGTACTTGGGCCCCATCTGTTCACAATATGTATCATTGATTTAGATGTGGGGACCAGAGTAATATTCCCAAGTTTGCAGATGATACAAAAAGATGTGGGAATGTATGTGTTGTGAGGAAGGTGCAAAGCGGCTTCAAGGGAATTTGGACAGACTTCGTGGGAGGGCAAGAACGTGGCAGATGTAATATAATGTGGAAAATATGAGGTTATCCACTTTGGAAGGAGGAATAGATGTGCAGTGTATTTCTTGAATGGTAAGAAATTAGAAAGTGTAGATGTACAAAGGGATTTGGGTGTCCTTGTCAATAAGTCACTGAAGGCTGACATGCAGGGACAGCAGCACTTAAGAAGGCTAATGGTATGTTAGCCTTTATCACAAGAGAATTTGAGTACAAGAGTAGTGAAGTCTTGCTTCAATTGTATGGAACCTTGTGAGAACACACCTGGAGTACTGTGTGCAGCTTTGCTCCCCTTACTTTAGGAAGTATATTATTGCCATAGGGGGAGTGCAACGAAGATTCACTAGACTTGTTCCTGGGATGGCAGGACTGTCCTATGAAGAGATTAGGAAAACTGGGCCTGGACTCTCCAGAATTTCGAAGAATGAGAGGTGATCTCATTGAAACCTACAACAGAATTAAATGGATAGACGGGTTGATGCAGCTAAGATGTCTCCCCTGGTTGGGGAGTCTAGAACCAGCAGAGACAATTTTAAAATAAGGAGGAAGTCACTGTGGACAGAGATGAGGCGAAATTTCTTTACTTAGGGTGTTGTGAATCTTTGGAATTCTCTACCCCAGAGGGCTGTGGAAGCTCAGTCATTGAGTATGTTTGAAGCAGAGATTGACAGATTTATAAATACAAATGACATGAAGGGATATGGGGATAGTGTGGTAAAAAGGAATTGAAATAGAAGATAACCCATAATCGTTTTGAATGGCGGGGCAGACTAGATGGGCTGAATGGCCTACTCTTGCTCCTATGTTCCGAAGCTGCTTAACTCTTTCAAACTGGAGGTAAGTTCGCTCAAGCTACTTTCGTAGTGTTCCGAATTTTTGGTGGTACGCTTCTGATACTATCTCATATGCACCCTGGATAGCGTTTTTAGTCATCTCAGAATCTGATGAACTTTCATCTGGCAACAGTGAATAAACTTCATGAGCTTTTCCTGTTACTTTGCTTTATAAAAACAGTGTCCAGTTCTCTGCCGGCCATTTCAGCTGCTTTGCAAGTTCTTCAAAAGTGACAAAAAATTCTGCCACATCCTCCTCATTGAACTTTAGAATGAACTGGGATAACTGTAAGAGCTCAGCACATGGTCCTGAGCTATGGGCTGCTCCCTCACTAGCTGTGCCTTCACTGGGTGGACTGGGTCTTCCTCTAGTTGTTTGAGCCGCCTTAACTCCCTTTCCTCCTTCTCCTTCTGGAACACTCTTACTTTTCCCTTTCTTGACGCTCACTCTGTTCTTTCTCGATCTCTCTGGAAGTCTAATTCTTGTCTCTTCTGTTCTAGTTTTGCCTTAGCTAACATTACTCTATCTGTTAGTGATTCTAACTCTGCTTGAGTCTTCAGCTTCAAGTGAAAAATGATTGGCCACAGGTCTTAGAATTTTGGGTTTCCTAGCTTTTGGGCGGAGAGTAATCCCTAACTGTCCAGCTACATTACTCAACTTTTCAACAGAGAGGGATTCTAAGCTGTACCGAGTTACTTCTCTCTGTATGTAACTCCTTTTATGCCAATGTAACTCCTTTATTCAAAAAGGGAGGTAGACAGAAAGCAGGAAAAATTATGAGGCCCATAGATAGGGTAGAGAAGAAGAAACATTTCCCGTAGCAGAGGTGTCAATAACCGGGGGGCATTGATTTAAGGTAAGGGGCAAGTGGTTTCGAGGAGATTTGAGGGAAGAAAATATTTCACTCGGATGGTGGCTGGAATCTGGAACACACTACCTGTAAAGATGGTAGAGGCAAGAACCCTCACAACATTTAAGAAGTATTTAGATGAGCACTTGAAATGCCATAGCATACAAGGTTACAGGCCAAGTGCTGGAAAAGGGGATTAGAATGGACAGGCTTGATGGCCGGCACAGACAGAGTGGGGCGAAGGGACTGTTTCTGTGCTGTAAAACTCTGTGTATCTGTGACACTTCCAATTTCTCATTTGTTGTTGCGTTATGATCACAGGAACCGCCAGATTTCTGTTACAGCCAGGTGAGGAGGGGTCCCAGGCTCTCCTCTTGTCCTATCTTTTATTTCACTGCAGCCGGGCTTATTCCTTATTAGCAGTGGACATGCTGACCACCTCAGTGAGCATTTTACCTTTTCCCGTTGTTGTGATCGTGAAAGAACAAATCACACTGGTTTTCTTGAGTTTAAACAAGAGGTGAGTTTATTATACTTAACAATCTAAACTGAATCTAAATAAAATAATAAACATACACACATTCATGCACACACACACAGACCTGCAAATCACACAGAAATAAATTATAGAGTGAGAACTAAATTTCTATTCGGATTAGAGTCCAGAATAAATTAAAAATAAACCAAAATCTGTGAGATTGGGTAATTCTGTGGTCTGCGCCTTTGCCTCCCTTATTTATAAGTGTCATATCATCAGCAAGAGTTTAAATTATGTTGTTTTACATATAAGTTTATGTCACTTGTATATTTATCTATATGTCAGGAAGAACACTGGTTTTAATACTGACCCCTGAGAAACAGCACTGTATTCTCCCCCATCCCAGTCTGAACAATGTCTGTTCACCACTTCTCTCTGCTTTCTCTCCCCGAGTCAGTATCATATCCACTCTATCACTCTCACATTAATCCATATGTTCCATTTTTCATAACAAGTCCATGAAATGTCATTTGATCACAGGCCTTTTGATAGTCCAGATACATAACAGGACACATACTATCCTCACCAACACTCACAGTTAGGTCATCAACTAACTTGATCAAGATTATCAGACATGATTTTCCATGATCCTATCCGTACTGTTTATCATTTAATATCACATGTTTTTTCAAGAATGATATATTTTTGTACTGGGTCATGGCCTCTGGAAATTTCCAACCACGGACATTAGACTGACTGGTCAGTAGTTATCGGGTTTTTCTAATGTCTCCTTATTTAAACAGCTTGCAACAGCTTTGTCATCACTCCCAGATCCAAAGAGGATTGAAAGCTTCTGGCCAGTGCCCATGCTATTTCCACATTCCTTCCCTCAACAAACCTTATATATCCCATCTGGACTGGGTAAATCTTCGAAACTATTGTTGTGTAAAAAGTGTTGGATTGAAAGGTGTTAACTGAACCTGTTTGTTCATTGACTGTAATTAACGTCAGTCACTGGAGGATTTCCCTCTTCTATTAATAATGGACTCCTTCCAATGTGCTGGCTCATAGTGTCAGTGGGAGAATCACCCCCGGCACTAACAGAGATCAGCGGCTCCAGAGATTGGGTCGGGAGGGGAATGCAGATAGTGGATGCAGAGTGGAATGTGAGACAGAGACTGAAGACTGTGGCTTAAGTCTTCCCAAGATTTACATGACAAGAACACTAAATCAATGAAATATGATTTATAGATCTAATAGTTGGATGCAGAGACTTACCAGGGACACCAATAATAGCGAGTATGGGTTAGTAAATCATTTGAATCATCTTCGGAGCATAACAGATCCGCAAATCTAATGTTATCCAAAAATAATCTGCAGGACCGAGGCTAAACCAATAGGAGAAACTCCTGCTGTCCATTGTTATAACATTCCAATCTATTGTTCTCAGATTCTGAACCATTGTTTTAACATTCCAATCTATTGTTCTCAGATTCTGATCTCTCCTCTCTCGAGGCTGAAACAGACTGCTTGGAACCTCTTTGGTATATTTATACCTGAGCTGAGTTCATTGCCATATTCCGCCTATCACCAACCCTACCTGCTACTACCTCTGTAATATCACCCATAATCACCTCTGCCCATCTGCTAATAAACCCTCATCTGTGCCGTTGTTAAATCCACACTTAACTATTCCAATTCTATCCTGGTCACCCTCCCAGATATCAACCTGCATAAACAACAGCCCATCCAGAACTCTGCTGCCGATAACCTAACTCACACCAAATCCCGATCACCCATTACTTCTGTGCTCACTGATCGACATTGGCTCCGGGCCTGGCAGCACCTAAATTTTAATATTCTCATTCTTGTGTTTGAATCCCTCCATGGCATCACCCCTCCAATTAGTCCCATTTCCCTTCCATTCCACATATTCTTGTAAATCTTATGCCTTCAAGTCTTTTTCCAATTCCCTTTTCGAAGTGAGCTGTTTTCACTCTATTTCTTCTCCTGCTGTGATTTTCACTCTATGACGTTTCACTCCATAATGGCACTGGTGCCAACGCGATGGAAACCTGGAACTATAAAATGATGTGAACTGCACAGCCGGCCACTTCTAGTGTGGCCAGCACAGTGCCCAGTGCTGGGCAGGGAACTAGCCTGGGTATACTGTGCATGTGCTGTTAGTGTGAGGAAGGGTTTGAATTGACGTCAATCTGCCATTCCGACAGCTTTGATGTACGTCTTTGAATCTTGATCTGTGCATGTCGACTGACCGCCTGTGTTAGTCACTCTCAGCTGAACATACATTCAGCAGCACGAAGGACCCCCACTGGTGTTATTTAAAAGGACCAGGAATCCAACGTACAGGTGAGGGGCTTGTGACTTACTTTTGCTGTTGTAAAGTTAGTGGAGGTGCTGTGGATGGTTTTCTGGAGGTTGTGTTGTGAGCTGCTGCAGACATTCAGGGAGGAGAGAGGATTTATTGAACCAACTCTGGACGAGGTATGGGGACTGTAGTTACAGTGTTTCTGGGTCTGTCACATGACCAACAAATGGAGCAGAGGCTGCAGAGAGGGGAAGCTCTGTAAAGAGGGAGAAGGAGGGGGCTCTGCCTTACTCACCCCGGTTTTGCAAGAGCACTTTTACTACCTACACCTAACCCAGGAGCAGTGTGTGAGGTGACTTTGATTCAATGAAGAGGTGGTCGCAGAGCTGTGTAACCTCCTGCAACACCACCTGGAGCCTCACACCAGGGTGAGGACGGAGCTGTCAGTGGCTGCTAAGGTCACAGTTTCATTGAACGTCTATGTATCTGGATTTTTACAGGCAGGAGCATGAGACAAATCTAAAATAGGGATGTCGAAATCGATGTAGTCATAAAATAATTTCCGACTTAAAAGGAGGCCATGTTACCCCTCCATGCCAGCTCAATCTGGAACAATCCAGTCATTCCCACTCCCCCTCTCAATCCCCCTATCCCTGCAAGTTCATTTCCTTCAGGTGCCCATCCAGTTTCCTTTTGAAATCATTGATTGTCTTATCTTCCACCACCCTCCTGAGCAGTGAGTTCCATCTCATTACCATTCACTGTGTAAAAATGTTCTTTCTCATATTCCCCCTGTATCTCTTACCCAAAACCTTCCATCTGTGTCCCCTTGTCCGTGTTTCATCAGTAAATGGGAATAGTTTTTCCTTGTCTATCTTATCTACTTCTGTCATAATCTTGTAAACCTCTATCAAATCTCTCTCAATCTGCTTTACTCCAGAGAGAACAACTCCAGCTTATCCAAACTAACCTTGTAACATCGATAGCACAGATAGATGGACATTTGCTCTGTTTGTAAACCCGTGCCATTCCTGCACTGCATGTGTTTGACAGGGACAGTGTGGAGGGAGATTTACTCTGTATCTAACCCTGTTTATTTTTCTTCTCTTTTATGTATCCCATATTGAGGGGGCCTTTATTCCTCAGGCCCGCTTTATATACATATTTAAATTTTATAAATAACTTTATTAAAAACAGATAAATAAACCAAAAACTCAAATTAAAATGCCATTCGCGGCGTCGATGATGCACTCCAGTCCCTGTGGTGCCCACCGGTCACAGAAGGCCTCAAGCGTACCGACGGAAACTGCATTCTCCTTCTCCAGGGTCACCCGGGCGCGAGCGTAACCGCAGAAGAGGGGCTGGCAATCGGGGAGGACGGACCCCCCGACGGCCCGCAGCCTGGACCTGTGAATTGCCACCTTTGCCAGGCCCAGGAGCAGACTGACGAGGAGATCCTCCTCCCGGCTTAAGCCCCTCCGCACCGGGTGCCCAAAGATCAGGAGCGTGGGACTGAAGTGCAGCCAGAACATGTGGTGCAGCCCCTTCAAATACTCAAAGAGGAGCTGCAACCTCGCACACTCCATATATATGTGAAACACGGTCCAGGACGCAGAAAGTATAGGCGGCCTGGGAGTCCGTGAACCTACGTAAAAGTCTGCTGTACGGGACCGCCCTGTGCAACACCCTCCACCCCAGGTCCCCGATGTAAAGGGGGAAGACTCCCGCGTAAAGAGACCTCCATCGGGGTTTCCCCTCGCCGCCAGATTGCAAGGCAGACCGCCAGGGCGTATCCGGCCGGCTGACGAAGGTGAGGAAGTGGAGAGTGTGCAGGAGCAGCCCGTCCAGGAAACCCCTCTACGCTGACTGTAATGGCACGGAGGACATTTTCCGAGAGGCGGCTCGGGCTGTGTGGGACTGGCTCCTGAGGAGGGTTTGGGGGCCTGGGCCCGCTCTCCCGAGCCCAATCACCACCCACAGTGAGGGGCATCCCAGGTGCTTCGGCTCCTCCTCTGCCCACTGGTCCGACCGTGGAGTACGCTGCCCGGACAGCTGAGGCACTCTCCTCAGCTGGCGAGGGAGCACCCTGACTGGATGCGACCATGTTCCAGACTCGGAATAGATCCCAATAAAAGACAGGAACTCCCTCAGACAGGCGTGGCTAACGGACTCCACTGGGAGCTGCGTGTCGTCTTGAAGGCCGTGACACTGGTGGAAAAAATACGTTGCCAGCGCACACCATCTGGGAGGACGATCTCTGCAGGTATCTCTGCAATGTCCGAACGTGGAGAGTCGCAGCCTGGGTGCGGACGCACACCAGCGACTGGCCGCCCTCCTCCATCAGGAGACTCAGGACCACGGCAGAGACCCTGTGTTTCCTCTTGCCACAAATGAATTCGACGAATTTCTTCTGGTTCTTGGTGTGTAATGCAGGGGGCGGGGCCAAAGTGACCAACCGGTACCACAGCATGGAGGCCAATAGTTGGTTTATGACCAGCGCCCGGCCCCTGTAGGAAAGCACTCGGAGCAGTCCTGCCCAGCGCTCCAGCCGAGTGGTGACTTTCGAATCAAACTCCTGCCAGTTTGCCGGCCAGGCTTCCTCAGGAGGGCTAAGGTGGACTCCCAGATAGAGGAGGTATGTGGTGCTCCACACAAAAGGTGTCAAGTCTTTCGGCAGAGAGTCCACCCGTCACTGACCCACCAGGGGTCTGGAACATTTCTCCCAATTGATCCTCGCGGAGGACGCAGCAGAAAAGGTCTTCTGGCAGTCGTGCATCCTCCACAGGTCAATGAGATCTGTGACCGTGAGGAGCACGTCGTCGGTGTAAGCCGAGAGGAGAACCCGCGTGGCCCGCTCGCGCAGAGACAATCACGCCAACCTCCTGCGAAGCAGGCACAGGAAGGGCTCCACGCAGATGGTTTGCAATTCGTCGGACATGGGGCATCCATGGTGCACTCCTCTCCCAAAGCGAAGGGGCGCAATCGCGGACCCGTTAACTTTGACTAGACACTCTGCGGTGGCGTATAAAAGTCGGACCCGGGCCACAAAATGCGGCCCGAGTCTGAACGCATGCAGAGTCCCGAAAAGGTATTCGTGATCCACCCTGTCGAACACCTTCTTCTGATTGAGGGAGAGAAAGGCGGCCGACTGACCATACCTCTGGGCAAGATGGATCAAATCCTGGACCAGGTGGATTTTGGCCTGGATGGACCGGCCTGGGACCGTGTAGGACGGGTCGTGGTTGATCATGATTGCCAGCACGGAGCCCAGGCAGGTTGACATAACTCGGGCAGAAATCTTATAATCCATGCTGAGGAGGGAGACTGGACGCATGTTTTTAAGCAGGCAGCGATCGCCCCACTTCGGCAGCCGGACGATGACTCAGTCGCCAGGCTTTCCCCCAGGACCTGCGTGTAATCGTCCCCCAGGACGTCCCAGAACGCCCTGAGGAACTCAATGGTCAGCCCGCTCAGCCTCCGGGATTTGCCTGTCGAGAGCACCTGGAGGGCGCTGGTCAACATGAGTGGAGCCTCCAATCCTTTGACGCCCTCTGGGCTGCCCTGCAGCAGTTCTTCCCACAAAACTCTGCGCGCCTCCTCGCTGGACGGATCCGGAGAGAACAACGCACTGTAATAAGTGCGGACCAGGAGGCCCATTTCCTCCAAATGTGTGACGGAGGATCCGCCGTCGGCCAGCAGCTCGACGAGCTGCTTACGCACCCCCTGCCATTTTTGCAGAGAGTAGAAGAAGGAAGAGGCACAGTCTAAATCTTCCAGGATCTGGATACGTGACCTCACATCCACGCCTCGGGACCCTTTGTGCTGCAGGCTCTCAGCGCACCCTTCTTGCCCTTATATGCCTGCCACACTTGCCAGGTCCACTGCGGCATGACCGAGGTATGACTCCAAGTCGAGCACCTCCCTCTCTAGGCGCCCAATCTCGGCTTCCCGCCTCATGGTCGACCCCTTCGCGTGCTCCTGACAGATGACGCGGATGTTGTCTTCCCACATCCTACCATAGCCTCAAGGAGGGGAAGCCCCCCTGCTTCCTTCTCCAGACGGCCCAGAATCGACGGAACGAGTCCCAAAATCGTTCGTCCCCCAGCAGCCAGTTGTTAAAGTACCAGGACCCGGACCCTGCCCGCTTTCAAACGGAGTGAACTCCACCCACTCCAGGTGGTGGTCCGAGCACGGCACAAGCCGCATGGAGGCCGCCGAGAAGCGGGAGACGTCTGCCTGCAAAAAGTAGAGGTGGTCGATTCGTGACCCTCCTCCTCCAGACCTCCACGTGAAGGTGCTGGAGTCGGGATGGAGATTCCGCCAGACGTCTGCCAAGTTGAGGCAGCTGATCAGTTCCCTCAACTTCTCCACCGACGCTTGGCCGCACGGGGGACCGGAGCGATCCCCCAACTCGAGGGTGCAGTTAAAATCCCCCCCGAGGATGATGCACTCGCCGCTATCGATGGAGCTCAAGAGAGTGGACACTTCTTCAAAGAAGCGAGCTTGCAACGCGCCGGGCCTGGGCGCGAACACGTTCACAAAGTGGAGCGGCACGCTACCCAGGCGAACGGTGACGTGGAGTAAGCGGCCCGGCAATAGGTCGTTGACACCAAAGATCTCGGGCTGAAAAGTCGGGGCCAACAAGATACCCCACTAGAAGTAGGGGTGTGGTGACTCATGTAGGCCCCACCCTGCCACTCCAGGAGCCAGGTGGCTTCGTCTCCCGGAACGCTGTGGGCTTTCTGCAGAAAGCTCACCCGTATCTCCCTTCCCTAAGGACTGAGTGATTGTGAAATCTGCGGTGAGACCCCCTGCTGCCCTTGATGTTGATGTTGTCTATGGTTATCTTCATGTCAAAGGTACTCAAAAGCCGTCTACAGCACCTCACTGTGAGGAGGGAGTGGAAGTGCACCTGGCCTTCCATTCCCCCAACAACCCATTGAGGAATGCATTAAAACGTCGCCTCATAACCAGTTTCTCGCTTGCACGCTTTCCCGCTTTCTTGAGGGCGGCACGGATGGACTGGATGATCAGTGCCAGACTTGACCAACGGCCGAGGGCCAGCTGAGCCTTATTGCAGCAACCACTGCAAGCCTTGAGGAATTCCCTGAGTTCCACCGTGGGGATGACAGGAGACTCAGTGGGAGGCACGAGGGACTCCACCACCTCACTGGTGATGGTATCAAGGTCATCCTCCGTGCCCCACACCGAGTCTCCATCCTCCTCCTGGTCATCATCCACCACAGACTGTGGGGCGGACGCCCCGGCCTCGCCAGCTGCTCCCATCTCTGTCACGATCCCACCTCCAAGATCGATGGCAGAGAATTCTTCTCTGGGTTCGACTGTGAAACTGGAGCATGTGGGCACCAGAGGTTCAGGAACCCTCTTCACCTCCGTCCCCAGGCCAATGTGTGGTCCAGGGGATATTGGAGTACCCGACTCTGGAAATCCAGCCAGAGCCGAGAACAGAGAAGGAGAGAGGAGGCCATCTCCCGCTCTGCCAGCACCCACAGGTCCAGCAGATGGGGCAGCATTTGCGTTTATAATCGGGTCTGGTGTCTTCTGGTAGCGCGTGGATTCTGGCTGGGAAGGCCGACCCATTGGTGCCTTGCCCACCTTTCCACTCAGGGCACCCTACCCAATGGCAAAATGGGAGGCGTCCCCAGGCTCCCCCACCAAAAGTAGAGCTCCACTTGTTCCCACAGGAGGGGCTGCATGTAGAGGGGCCTCCCCCTCCCCTCCATCCAGAGGAATAGGGAGCTCCTGCCCAGAGATTGCAGCCTTCATGTTGGTGGTGGTGGCAGGAGGACCCTGCACCTCAGAGCCCTGTGTTACCTTGTGGAGGGGTGCCTTCTCCTCTTTTTCCCGCGAAGGCGCATAGGCTCAGAGACCTCCATGTCATTAGAGGCCTCAGCCACCGCACCCTCCTTTTTTTAGTTACTCTGGGCCTGAGCCCAGCCCTGGGACAGTTGAATTCCCTGGGAGTGGACCTTGGGCTGAGCTCAGGCTCGGGTTGTGCCATGGTGTCCAGGGGACGAGCCTCTCGGTGTTTACTTTTCCTCCACGCCTTTCTTCCACCCGGACGGGCATGTCCCACCCCGCTGGAGGCTGTGAAAACCATAGCCTCCGGAACCGACTGAGCAGTGTCTGTCGGATGTGTGTTGGAATTGGAGGTGGTGCAGTGTCGCCACACTGGGCCGCCGAGGTGGAAATGTTGGACGAACATGCCCCACCCCCTTGCAGATGAGGCACCGCGCCCCGTCCGAGGTCCAGAAGATGCGGTAGGCCGTCCCCTGGAACTCGACATCGAAATCGCCCTCCAAGACCTCCTCCCACGCCAGCTGAATAAATAGACTGCGGTGGAAGGAGTAGACATGCCGGAGGCTGTGCTCCCAAAGATCTAGCGGGACTGGGGGGAGTCCCGACCTTACCTCCCCCAGATGGAGCAGGTGGGGGAGGAGGAGCTCACTGGGAAGGAAGGGCGGGACATTTGATAATATTATCCACTGCGCAGTGGCCCCAAGAGGGACCACCAGCAGGAAATTCCCACCCACAGTGAGCCCTTTATTCAGGGTCAGGGACATGGCCTGCTCAGTCTTCAGGAAGAACACAGCCTTCCCCTACATTTTTGAGGCTGCCACAATGGTCGAGGGGCCGACAACCTTGGCCATTGCCTTCACACAGGCCTCGATAGACATATTGGGATGAGTGTAACTCTTCACCCCATGCTTCGATGTCAATATTTTAAATGGTGACAGGGCCACAGGAGCAGCTGCTGCAGCATAGGAAGGCCCCGCCTCTGGACAGGACTGTAAAGCCATGGGGTAGACCCAGCGCTGAGAGAAAAAATAAAAATAGAAATCGAGAGAAAGGAATAACAAATAATGAGTTATCCCAAAAAGCATCGACTGGAGGGTATGGCTAGGGAGAGAGGCTGAATGAGAGGAGGGTCCGGAGGAACCAATCTATTTGCTGGTGTTAATTCAGGAAGTCCTTGTGCTGGTCTTCCAGTTGGTGGTGGGAGGGGTGCGATGTCTTCAACTGGGACAGCTGTAGTTGCCCCGGCGCAGTCTGCTTCTGATGTGGTTTACACAGTTAAGAGAAAGTCTCTTCACCTGGGCAGCTCCAGCTATCCCAGGCTAGCTCTTTGGAGTGGGGAAAGAGCTCCTATTCAATGCTTTTAAACACAGGAGCTCCCTGTTCCAACAAGCATCCCCACGCAAGGTTTTATGGTCTCTTCCTTTCCCCCTCCATACAACAATCAATGAAAGGATTACAAAACCCAAACTCGCATGAGTTGTCAGTTCTTCTGACCTCCTGCTTTCTTCATTCAAAAAGACAGATGCAAACCCTTTGTTTCAATCTCAGTCTCTCCTTCTTGCAGCAGTCTTCCAGCCTCCAGCCTTCAGCCTCTGCACACAGCTGCATCTCGTTGATGCACTCAGCACCTCCAATTAGCCAGGAGTCACCCCGTGCTGTTGCTGTCCTGGGAGTGTTTGATAGGGGACAGTGTAGAGGGAAATTTACTCTGTATCTAACCCCCGTACTGTACCTGTCCTGGGAGTGTTTGATGGGGACAGTGTAGAGGGAGCTTTACTCTGTATCTCACCCCTGTTTTTTTTTCTAACCCCGTTTTTTTATTTCTCTTTTCCAAGGTGGCCTTTATACCCCAGGACTCTTTTATATATTTTATGTCGAGGGGGCCTTTATTGCTCAGGCCCCCTTTATATACACGCACGCTCCTTTTCCAGGGACACCCGGGCGCGAACGTAACTGCGGAAGAGGGGCAGGTAATCGGGGAGGATGGAAACCCCGACGGCCTGCAAGCTGGACCTGTGAATTGCCACCTTGACCAGGCCCAGCAGCAGACCGACGAGGAGATCCTCCTCCCGGCCCAAGACCCTCCGCACCAGGTGCCCAAAGATCAGGAGCGTGGGACTGAAGTGCAGCCAGAATTTGAGGAGCAGCCCCTTCAAATACTCAAAGAGGGGCTACAACCTCTCACACTCTGTATAAACATGGAACACGGACTCGTCCAGGCCACAGAAAGTACAGGCGGCCTGGGAGTCCGTGAACCTACTTAAAAGTCTATTGCACGGGACTGCTCTGTGCAGCACCCTCCACCCCAGGTCCCCGATGTAAAGGGGTGAAGACTCCCGCGTAGAGAGACCTCCATCGGGGTTTCCCCTCGCCGCCAGATGGCAACGCGGACCGCCAGGGCGTGTCCGGCCGGCTGACGAGGGCGAGAAAGTGGAGAGTGTGCAGGAGCAGCCCGTACAGGAAACAGCTCCGCGCCAATTGGAATGGCACGGAGGGCATTTCCGAGAGGCGGCTCGGGTTGTGCGGGACCGGCTCCCGAGGAGGGTTTCGGGGCCTGGGTCCAATGAGCAGTTCCGGCCGAGCGGGGGTCAGCTCGGCCGGGATCGCTCCGCACTCCTGAGATCCCTCGCCACCCGCTGTGAGGGGCGTCCCAGAGGTTTTGGCTACTCCTCCGCCCGCCGGACCGTACCGGAGTCGGCCGCCCGGACAGAAGATGCAACAGCTTCCTATAGAAAGAAACCTCTAAATATTTGACTTTTCAAACATGTGATATAAGTCGATACTTGTAAATTTGGCTTGAAATAATTACAACTGTAAAAAGTGCTACTGGAATTTTCTCAATTTTTTTCTTGACACCCGTCTCCTCCGCCGGCGGGGGAGCGCCCTGACTGGAGGCAACCATGTTCCAGACTCGGAATAGATCCCGGTAAAAGACAGGCAACTCCCTCAGAGAGGCGTGGCTAACGGACTCCACCGGGAGCTGCGTGTCGTCTTGAAGGCAGTGACACTGGCGGAAAAAAATATGTCGCCAGTGCACACCATCTGGGAGGATGCTCGACGTACAGGTATCTCTGCAGGGTCCGAAGGCGGAGAGTCGCAGCCTGGGTGCGGACGCACACCAGCGACTGACCGCCCTCCTCAATTGGGAGACTCAGGACCGTGGCAGAGACCCAGTATTTCCTCCCGCCCCAGAAGAAATCGACGAGTTTCTTCTGGATCTTGGTGGCAAATACAGGGGGCGGGGCCAAAGTGACCAACCGGTACCACAACATGGAGGCCACCAGTTGGTTTATGACCAACGCTCGGCCCCTGCAGGAAAGTGCTCGGAGCAGTCCTGTCCAGCGCACCCAGCCGAGCGGTGACTTTCGCCTCCAACTCCCAGTTTGCCGGCCAGTCTTCCTCAGCGGGGCTAAGGTGGACTCCCAGATAGAGGAGGTGCGTGGTTCTCCACGCAAAAGGTGTCATCTCCTCCGGCAGGGAGTCCACCCACCACTGACCAACTAGGAGTCCGAAACATTTGTCCCATTTGATCCTCGCGGAGGACACAGCAGAAAAGGTTTGCTGGCAGTCACGCATCCTCTGCAAGTCAACGGGATCTGTGACCACGAGGAGCACGTCGTCGGCGTAAGCCGAGAGGACGACCCGTATGGCCGGCTCACGCAGAGCCAATCCCGTCAAGCTCCTGCAAATGCGGCCCAAGTCCAAAAGTGTGCAGAGTCCTGAACAGGTTTTTGTGATCCACCCTGTCGAACGCATTCTCCTGATCGAGGGAGAGTAAGGCGACCAACTGACCAGTCCTCTGGGAAAGATAGATCAGGTCTCAGAACAGGTGGATGCTTTCCTGGATAGACCGGACCGGGACCGTGTAGGACAGGTCGGCGTGGATCATGTGGGCCAGCACGGAGCCCAGGCGGGTAGACAAAGCCCGGGAAAAGATCTTATCATCCGTGCTGAGGAGGGAGACCGGACGCCAGTTTTTAAGCAGGCGGCGATCACCCCTCTTCGGCAGCAGGACCACGACCGCCCTGCTCCACGAGAGGGGCATCTCCCCGGTCGCCAGGCTTTCCCCCAGGACCCGTGCATAATCGTCCCCCAGGATGTCCCAGAACGCCCTGAGGAACTCCACGGTCAACACATCCAACCTTGGGGATTTGCCCCTCGAGAGCTGGTGGAGGGCGCCGGTCAGCTCTGCTAACGTGAGCGGAGCCTCCAATCCATCGGTGCCCTCCGGGCTGACTTGCGGCAGGTCCGCCCACAAAACTCTGCGTGCATCCTCGCTGGACGGATCCGGAGAGAACAACGCACTGCAATAAGTATGGTCCAGGAGGCCCATTCTCTCCGGATTCGTGATGGAGGGTCCGCCGTCGGCCAGCAGCTGAGCCATTTTTCCAGCTAGTAGAAGAAGGGTGAGGCGCGGTGCAAATCTTCCAGGATCTTGATCCGCGATCTCACGTACGCGCCTCGGGACCCTATGAGCTGCATGTCCCTCAGCGCGCCCTTCTTCTCTTTGTCCGCCTGCCGCAGTGCCGGGTCCGCGATGGCATGACCGAGGCGGGACTCCAAGTCTCTTGGACGACCCCTTCGCTTACTCCTGACAGAAGACACGGATGTGAGTCTTGCCCACATCCCATCATAGCCTCAAGGAGGGGAGTCCCGGAACCGCTCGTCCTCCAGCAGCCAGTTGTTAAAGTGCCAGTACGCGGATCCAGCCAGCGTGCGGAGCGGAATGATCTCTGCCCACACCAGGTGGTGGAGCACGGCACCAGCCACTTGGAGGCCGCCGAGACGCGTGAGACGTACGCCTGCGAAAAGTAGAGGCGGTCGTTTCGCGACCCTCCTGCTCCAGACCGCCACGTGAAGGCGCTGGAGTCGGGTTGCAGATTCTGCCAGATGTCCACCAAGTTAAGGGAGCTGATCAGTCCCCTCAACTTCTCCACCGACGCTTGGCCGCGCTGGGGACCTGAGAGATCCCCCAACTCGAAGGTGCATTTAAAATCTCCCCCCCCCCCGCCCCGAGGATGATGCACTCGCTGCTATCGATGGAGCTCAAGTGAGCAGACACTTCTTCAAAGAAGCGCGCTTGCAACACGCCAGGCCTGGGCGCAGACACGTTCACAAAGTGGTGCGGCACGCTACCCAGCCGAACGGCGTGGTGGAGCAAGCAGCCCGGCACTAGCTCCTTGACCCCAAGATCTCCGGCTGAAAAGTCGGGGCCAACAAGATAGCAACCACATTAGAAATAGGGGTGAGGTGACTCATGTAGAACCCACCCTGCCACTCCAGGAGCCAGGTGGCTTCGTCTCCCGCAACGGTGTGGGATTCCTGCAGAAAGCTCACTGCGTATCTCCCTTCCCTGTGGACTGAGAGATTGGGAAATCTGCGGTGAGACCCCCTGCTGCCGTTGATGTTGAGGCTGGCTATGGTTATCTTAATGTCAAAGGTACTTAAAACCCGTCACCAACACCTCACTGTGAGGAGGGAGTGGAAGTGCTCCTGGCCCTCCACTCCCCCAGGAACCCATTGAGGAATACATTAAAATGGCGCCTCTCAACCAGTTTCACGCCTGCGCGCTTGGCCGCTTTCTTCAGGGCGGCAGGGACGGACTGTCTGATCAGCGCCAGACTCGACCAACGGCCGAGGGCCAGCTGAACCTCATTGCGGCAACTCCTGCAAACCGCGAGGAAATCCCGAAGTTCCGCCGTGGGGATGAGAGAAGATTCGGTGGGAGGCACGAGGGACTCCACCACCTCACTGGCGATGGAATCAAGATCATCCTCCGTGCCCCACACCGAATCCCCATCCTCCTCCGGGTCATCACCGCCACTGGCCGACACACCCACCACACACTGTGGGGCTGACGTCCCGGCAGCGCCAGCTGATCCCGCCTCCATCAGGATCCCACCCCCAGGATCGATGGCGGAGGAGTCCTCTCTGGGTTCTATTGTGAAACTAGAGCCTGTGGGCGCCAGCAGTTCAGGACCCCCCTTCACCTCCATCCCCAGGCCAATGAGTGGTCCAGGGGAGACAGGCGTTCCCGACTCTAGAAATCCAGCCGGAGCCGAGAACAGAGGAGGTGGAGGGAGGAGGTCATCTCCCACAGGCCCAGCAGATGGGGCAGCATTCTCGGTTACAACCGGGTCGGGTGTATCCTGGTTGGTGGTGGACTCCGGCTGGGAGGGCCGACACTTTGAGGCCCCGCCCTCCTCTCTCCTCAGGGCACCCGACCCAGTGGCAGTGGCAGACTGGGTGGCGTCCCCAGGCTCCTCCATCACAAGCAGGGCTCAACTGGCGTCCCCTGGAGGGGCCACATGTACAGGTGTCTCACCCTCCACTCCATCCTGAGGAATAGGGATCTCCTGCCCAGACTTTGTGGCCTTGGTGGTGGCGTTAGGGGAAACCTGGGGACCCGAAACCGGAGACAGCTCACCCTCAACAGATGGGCCCTGCGCCTCAGGGCCCCTTGTCAACTCTGTCGAAGGCTGCCTTCTCCTCTTTTTCCCAGTTGGGTGCGGAGGTTCAGAGACCTCCATGTCATCAGTGGCCTCCACCTCCGCACTCACTTTTTTTTAATTCACCCTGGGCCTGAGCACAGCTCTGGGGCAGGTTGACTCACCGAGATCGGGCTTTGTGCTGAGCTCAGACTCGGATAGTGTCTCTGTGTCCAGGGGACGCGCCTCTCGATGTTTATTTCTCCTCCGCACCTTCCTTCCAATTGGACGGCCACCCCCTCCCTGCCAGAGGCCGTGAAAACCACAGCCTCCGGTACCGACTGAATGGTATCTGGAAGACGAGTGGGGGGGGGGGGGGGTGGGAGGAGGTGCAGCGGTGCCACCCTGGGCCGCCGATTTGGAGTTGGCTGCCGGGAGGTTGGGGCAGTTCTTACGAACATGCCCCACCCCCTTACAGATATGGCACCGCACCCCGTCCAAGGTCCAGAAGACGCGGTAGGCCGTCCCCTGGAATTCTACATTAAAGTGGCCCTCTGTCACCTCCTCCCACGCCGGCTGCATGAATAACTGGCGGCGGAAGGAGCACACGTGTCGGAGGCTGCTCTCCCGAAGACCGAACAGGAGTGGGGTGAGCCCCGTCTTTACCTCCCCCAGATAGTGCAGGTGGGGAAGGAGGAGCTGACCAGGAATGAAGGGCGGGACATTGGATAGAGTGAGCCTTTGCGCAGTAGCCTCCAGGTGTTCCACTGGCAGGAAGGTCCCGCCCACCGTGAGCCCCTTGCTCAGAGCCAGGGACACCGCCCGCTCGGTCTTCAGGAATAACACTGCCTTCCCGCACATTTTAGAGGCTGCAACAATGGCAGTCGGGCCGACAACCTCGGCCATTGCTTTCACACATGCCTCTATAGTCATGTTCAGGTGGATGTAGCTATTGACCCCATTCTTCGATGTTAATAACGCAAACGGCAACAGGGCAACAGGTGCAGCTGCAGCAGCCGCAGCAGCATATGTACGGGAAGGCCGCGCCACCGGCGAAGGAGGGCTTGCCATGGGGTCTAAGAGCCACGTCCACTCCCAAGAAACAAAGCAAATTTACAATTGAAACAATAAACAAACAAACTGTAAACAAAGTGGAGTGGGAGTAGTGGACGATAGGTGTAGGAAGATAAAAGAAAATGGGAGGATAGATGACTGAGGCGACTGAGTGGAGGAAGGGAGAGAAAGGCTGACAGGGATGTTTGATCCAACTGCCAGTTGGAGCACCTTTGTAACAATTAGTCCAAAACTGTTTGTTGTCTTCTAGTTGGGGGAGGCTTCTTCGCCCGGGATGGCTGAAGCCGCCCGGTACTCTCCTCTTCTGCTTTTAGCAAAAAAAGTCTTCCCCAGGCATCTCCAGCTGTCCCGAGCAGGTAATTGGGGTGGGAAGGGAGCTCCCTGTGTGCAAGCACCAATACAAATACAGGGGCCCCCTACTGGATTTGGCAGCCCCGCCCAAGTCTTCCGGCCTCTTCTCCCTCCCCCAAACAGTCCAAACTTAAGAGTTCTTCAGGTGCACTGCCACCCACCTATCTATAACAATTGCAGTCTTCCTTGATGGTTTCTCTCAATTCTGCATTCACCCTTTGGTACAGCGGCTTTTTTCGGGAGCTGATAGTGCGAGTGAGCGAACAGCGAGGAGGTCAGTTTCAGTTTAAAGTTAATTACCTTTAGTTTCAACGGACCAGGGGACTGCTGGGTAAGTAATATATATATATTTGGGCAGTTTGAATTGATTTTCCCTTTGGTACAGGGGCTTTTTTCAGGAGTTGATAGTGCGAGCTAGCGAACAGCTGGGAGGTCAGTTTCAGTTTAAAGTTAATTACCTTTTTTTCGGCGGACCAGGGGACTGCTGGGTAAGTAAAACATATATATTTGGGCAGTTTGAATTGATTTTCCCTTTGGCACATGGGCTTTTTTCGGGAGCTGATAGTACGAGTGAGCGAACAGCGAGGAGGTCAGTTTCAGTTCAAAGTTAATTACCTTTTGTTTCGGTGGACCAGGGAACTGCTGGGTAAGTAAGGATACATATTTGGACGGTTGCTTTACCCGAAACACTACTCGGGTAGTGTCTCCCACCCATCCTCCTCCTCTAACCAAAAAAAAAGGACTCTGGTGTGTTGATAAGGTAAGCTTTTTATTTAAAAAGTTCAGTCCGTCAGATTGAAAAGCTAACAAGTTTTGACTTTTTTTTTGGTTTTTCAGCAGATTTGTTGGGAATCTAGAATAGTTGGAATGGAGGTTAAGGCAGTTGTATGTTCCTCCTGCAGAATGTGGGAGGTAAGGGTCGCCAAGAGTGTCCCTGCTGACTGCATCTGTGGGAAGTGCACCCAACTCCAGCTCCTCGAGAACCGCGTTAGGGAACTGGAGCTGGAGCTGGAAGAACTTCGGATCATTCGGGAGGCGGAGGGGGTTATTGAGAGGAGTTATAGGGAGGCAGTCACACCTCAGGTAAAAGATGTAGGTAGATGTGTTACCGTCAGGGGAAGGAGAGGGAACCAGCAGGCAGTGCAGGGATCCCCTGTGGCCGTTTCCCTGAACAACAGGTATACCGTTTTGGATACTGTTGCGGGGGACGACTTACCAGGGGTAAGCAATGGGGTACAGGTCTCTGGTACAGAGTCTGCCCCTGTTGCTCAGAAGGGACAGGGGAAGAGGAGCAGAGCATTAGTCATTGGGGACTCCATAGTTAGGGGAACAGATAGGAGGTTCTGTGGGAACGAGAGAGACTCACGGTTGGTGTATTGCCTCCCAGGTGCCAGGGTTCGTGATGTTTTGGATCGTGCTTTTGGGATCCTTAAGTGGGAGGGGGAGCAGCCCCTAGTCGTGGTCCACATAGGCACCAACGACATAGGTAGGAAGAGAGATGGGGATTTAAGGCAGAAATTCAGGGAGCTAGGGTGGAAGCTTAGAGCGAGAACAACCAGAGTTGTTATCTCTGGGTTGTTGCCCGTGCCACGTGCTAGCGAAGCGAGGAATAGGGAGAGAGAGGAGTTGAACACGTGGCTGCAGGGGTGGTGTAGGAGGGAGGGTTTTGGTTTCCTGGATAATTGGTGCTCTTTCTGGGGTAGGTGGGACCTCTACAAACAGGATGGTCTTCACCTGAACCAGAGGGGTACCAATATCCTGGGGGGTGGGGGGGAGATTTGCTAGTGCTCTTCGTGGGGGGGGGGGGGGGGTTAAACTAATTCAGCAGGGGGATGGGAACCTAAATTGTAGTTCCAGTGTACAGGATGTTGAGAGTAGTGAGGTAGGGGATAAGGTTACAGGGACGCAAGAGGGCACTGGCAAGCAAGAACTTGGTTTAAAGTGTGTCTACTTCAACGCCAGGAGCATCCGGAATAAGGTGGGTGAGCTTGCAGCATGGGTTGGTACCTGGGATCCTGATGTTGTGGCCATTTCAGAGACATGGGTACAGCAGGGGCAGGAATGAATGTTGCAGGTTCCGGGATTTAGATGTTTCAGTAAGAACAGAGAAGAGGGTAAAAGAGGGTGGGAGGTGTGGCATTGTTACTCAAGGAGAGTATTACAGCGGCAGAAAGGACGTTTCAGGACTCGTCTACTGAGGTAGTAAACGCTGAGGTTAGAAACAGGAGAGGAGAGGGCACCCTGTTGGGAGTTTTCTATAGACCTCCGAATAGTTCCAGAGATGTAGAGGAAAGGATAGCGAAGATGATTCTCGACAGGAGCGAGAGTAACAGGGTAGTTGTTATGGGGGACTTTAACTTTCCAAATATTGACTGGAAATACTATAGTTCGAGTGCTTTAGATGGGTCAGTTTTTGTCCAGTGTGTGCAGGAGGGTTTTCTGATACAATATGTAGACAGGCCAACCAGGAGCGATGCCACATTGGATTTGATACTGGGTAATGAACACGGCCAGGTGTTAGATTTAGATGTAGGTGAGCACTTTGGTGATAGTGATCACAATTCGGTTAGGTTTACCTTAGCGATGGGTAGGGACAGGTATATACCGCAGGGCAAGAATTATAGCTGGGGGAAAGGAAATTATGATGCGATTAGGCAAGATTTAGGATGCGTAGGATGGGGAAGGAAACTGCATGGTATGGGCACAATAGAAATGTGGAGCTTATTCAAGGAGCAGCTACTGCGTGTCCTTGATAAGTATGTACCTGTCAGGCAGGGAGGAAGTTGTCGAGCGAGGGAGCATTGGTTCACTAAAGAAGTTGAAGAGCTTGTAAAGAGGAAGAAGAAGGCTTATGTTAGGAAAAGACGTGAAGGCTCAGTTAGGGCGCTTGAGAGTTACAAGCTAGCCAGGAAAGATCTAAATGGAGAGCTAAGAAGAGCGAGGAGAGGACACGAGAAGCCATTGGCGGATAGGATCAAGGAAAACCCTAAGGCTTTCTACAGGTATATCAGGAATAAAAGAATGACTGGAGTTAGATTAGGGCCAATCAAGGACAGTAGTGGGAAGTTGTGTGTGGAATCAGAGGAGATGGGGGAAGCGTAAAATGAATATTTTTCGTCAGTATTAACAGTAGAGAAAGAAAACGTTGTCGAGGAGAATACTGAGGTACAGACTACTAGGCTAGATGGGATTGAGGTTCACAAGGAGGAGGTGTTAGCAATTTTGGAAAGTGTGAAAATAGATAAATCCCCTGGGCCAGATGGGATTTATCCTATGATTCTCTGGGAAGCTAGGGAGGAGATTGCAGAGCCTTTGTCCTTGATCTTTATGTCATCATTGTCGACAGGAGCAGTGCCGGAAGACTGGAGGATAGCAAATGTTGTCCCCTTGTTCAAGAAGAGGAGTAGAGACAGCCCTGGTAATTATAGACCTGTGAGCCTTACTTCGGTTGTGGGTAAAATGTTGGAAAAGGTTATAAGAGATAGGATTTATAATCATCTCGAAAAGAATAAGTTCATTAGAGATAGTCAGCACGGTTTTGTGAAGTGTAGGTCGTGCCTCACAAACCTTATTGAGTTTTTCGAGAAGGTGACCAAACAGGTGGATGAGGGTAAAGCCGTGGATGTGGTGCATATGTATTTCAGTAAGGCGTTTGATAAGGTTCCCCACGGTAGGCTATTGCAGAAAATACGGAAGTATGGGATTGAAGGTGATTTAGCGCTTTGGACCAGAAATTGGCTAGCTGAAAGAAGACAGAGGGTGGTGGTTGATGGCAAATGTTCATCCTGGAGTTTAGTTACTAGTGGTGTACCGCAAGGATCTGTTTTGGGGCCACTGCAGTTTGTCATTTTTATAAATGACCTGGATGAGGGTGTCGTAGGGTGGGTTAGTAAATTTGCGGATGACACAAAGGTCGGTGGACTTGTGGATAGTGCCGAAGGATGTTGTAGCTTACAGAGGGACATAGATAGGCTGCAGAGCTGGGCTGAGAGATGACAAATGGAGTTTAATGCGGAAAGGTGTGAGGTGATTCACTTTGGAAGGAGTAACAGGAATGCAGAGTACTGGGCTAATGGGAAGATTCTTGGTAGTGTAGATGAGCAGAGAGATCTTGGTGTCCAGGTACATAAATCCCTGAAAGTTGCCGCCCAGGTTAATAGGGCTGTTAAGAAGGCATATGGTGTATTAGCTTTTATTAGTAGGGGGATCGAGTTTCGGAGCCACGAGGTCATGCTGCAGCTGGACAAAACTCTGGTCCGGCCGCACCTGGAGTATTGCGTGCAGTTCTGGTCACCGCATTATAGGAAGGATGTGGAAGCTTTCGAAAGGGTGCAGAGGAGATTTACTAGGATTTTGCCTGGTATGGAGGGAAGGTCTTACGAGGAAAGGCTGAGGGACTTGAGGTTGTTTTCGTTCGAGAGAAGGAGGAGGAGGAGAGTTGACTTAATAGAGACATATAAGATAATCAGAGGGTTAGATAGGGTGGATAGTGAGAGTCTTTTTCCCCGGATGGTGATGACAAACACGAGGGGACATAGCTTTAAGTTGAGGGGTGATAGATATAGGACAGATGTTGGAGGTAGTTTCTTTGCTCAGAGAGTAGTAGGGGCGTGGAACGCCCTGCCTGCAACAGTAGTGGACTCGCCAACTTTAAGGGCATTTAAGTGGTCATTGGATAGACATATGGAGGAAAATGGAATCGTGTAGGTCAGATAGTTTCACCGGCCGGCGCAACATCGAGGGCCGAAGGGCCTGTACTGCGCTGTAATGTTCTATGTTCTATGTTCTACCTCTCTCCACTTTCTCCAATTACTCCAGTCTGCACTCTGCAGTTGCTGCAGCACAGGTGCAGCTGCTCCCCCTGATTGCTGGCAGGAAGTGCTTCAAATTGCCCAGCCAATCCCAGTGTTGTATCTGTCCTGGGAGTGTTTGATGGGGACAGTGCAGAGGGAGCTTTACTCTGTATCTAACCCCATGCTGTACCTGTTCTGGGAGTGTTTGATGGGGACAGTGTAGAGAAAGATTTACTCTGTATCTAACATCTGTCTTTGACTCTCCAACTTTAAGGGCATTTAAGTGGTCATTGGATAGACATATGGATGAAAATGGAATAGTGTAGGTCTGATGGTTTCACAGGTCAGCGCAACATCGAGGGCCGAAGGGCCTGTACTGCGCTGTCATGTTCGAATTCTAACCCCATTATTTTTCTCTTTTTTCTTTTCTTTCCCCCGTTTTTTAAGCTTGTGTTGAACTGAACAGCTTAGAGCAGCTTGAATCTGTATCTAAGCTGTGCTGCCCCTGCCATAAACTTCAGCACAAATAAAATTCCTATCCAAACTCGCGCCAATTTAAAGGCCTGCTCAAGTCACAAACAAAAACCCGACCTGAATCCAACGGAACCACATGGGACCCAGCCCGACCCGGCCCAGGTCCCTCCATTTTCCCCCGAGACCGACCCGACCCGACCCAAGCCCAAAGGTCGAGTTCGGAAGAGAGGACCGACACATGTCATCGGGTCCCATCGGGTTCGGGTCGGGTAACAGGCCTTTGCACCAAGTCCCGTTCATCTATCACTACAATGCTCACTGGCTTACGTTGGTTCCTGATCCAGTAATGCCTCGATTTTAAAATTCTCATCATAGCTTTCTGACCCAACTCATTCCGAACTACTCAGAAATGAAACTGCCTCCTGAAAATATTAAATGTTTGTTTGTTTGAGGAAACACCTTCACAATACGGACTGCTGTGGTTCAAGATGAAGGCCCACCATTTTCCCATGGCAACCAGGGATGGGGAAGTAATGCTGGCCTTCCTTGTCAGTATCACCCATATCCTGAGAACAGATAGACAGGAAATAAAATAGGAATAAAATCAATGAATTTGTAATTGACTGATTGAAACCAGGCGAGGTCTGTGATCAGAGAGAGATGTCATAATCCGATAAACAAATTGTCAACACAATTTATCTCACCAGCTCCTTGTGTTTGTCTTTCTGCTGTTGTCTTCATCAGAAAACAAGTAACAATTAATCTCGGGATTAAAAACTGCTGAATGTCAATTGTACACATAAGATACGTACTCAATGATTTCTGTTATCAGACAGTCAGAGAATCACACAGCATAGGAGGAGACTATTTAACAAATCGGACCAGTTCCAGCTCTTTGAAGGAGATTTCGAATTATTCCTCTACCCTGTTCTTTTCTCCCAGTCCAGTAAATCACCCTCTTAGTGTTGATCCAATTCCCGACTGAAAGCTTCTGTTAAATCTGCTTCCACAACCCTTTCAGTAAGTGAATTCCAAATCATAAACACTCGCTGTGTAAATAAATTAAAATCTCCTCATCTCTCCTCTGTTTGTTTGTTAATCAACATTAAACTGTGTTCTCTGGTTACTGAACCTTCATCCAGTGAAACCAGATTCTCCTTATTTATTCGAGAAAAACACATCATCATTTTGAGCCCCTCGATTAAATCTCCCTTTTATCTTCTCTGCTCTAAGGAGAACAATCCCAGCTTCTCTCCACATAACTGAAGTCCCTCATCCCTGTTACCATTCTAGTATATCACCTAGACACCATCTCCAAGGCCTTGGAATCCTTCATAAAGTGTGGTGTCCAGAATGGGACACAATATTCCAGCTGAGGCTTTAACAGTCATTTACCTAGTCTTAGCAGAATGTTCTTGTGTTGTTTGTTTTGATTCTTTGCTTCTAGTTATAATTCTAACGATCCCCTATGCCTTTTTAAATCCTTCACCACATGTTCAGCCACCATTGAATATGACTGTACATACACGCCCAGACTCTGTGCTCCTGTACCATCTTTTAAATGGTGCAGTTCAGTTTCTATTCTCTCCCCTTATTATCCCTCACAAAATAATCACTTCCCCAGTACTATGTGTTAAATTTCATTCACCATGTGCATTCTCATTTCTCCATGAGACTGTCCATATCCTCCTTAATCCTGCTACTATCTACCACACTAGTGACAGCATTTATGATTTACATGTCATCTGCAAGAGTTGAAATTATGTTTTTGTTTTACTCTAAGTCTATGGCATTTATATATTTATCTATATGTCAGGACGAGCACTGTTTCTAATATCGACCCCTGAGATACAGCACTGTATTCTCCCCCTCCCCCAGTCTGAACAATGTCTGTTCACCACTTTTCGCTGCTTTCTCTCCCTGAGTCAGTGTCATATCCACACTATCACTCTCACAATAATCCATGTGTTACATTTCATAACAAGTCTATGAAATGTCATTTGATTACAGGTCTTTTGAAAGTCTATATACATAACAGGACACACACTATCCTCATCAGCTCTCACAGTTATGTCATCAACGAACTTGATCAGAATTATCAGACATGATTTTCCATTAACCTATCCAGCCTGTTTGTCAGTTATTATCCCATGTTTTTCCAAGGGTTATATATTTTTGTACTGGGTTATGGCCTCTAGAAATTTCCAACCACCGACATTACACTGACTGGTCAGTAGTTGCTGGGATTATCTTATCTCTCCTTTTTAAAACAGGATGTAACATTTACAACCCTTCAGTCCTCTGTCACCACTCTTTTATCCAAGGAGGATTGGAAGATTCTGGCCAGTGCCTTTGGTATTTCCACCATTCCTTCCCTCAGCAACCTTCACTCATCCCATCCAGACCAGCTAAATGTTCTACGTTATTGTGGTACAAAAGTACTGGATTGAAAGGGGTTAACTCAACCTGTTTGTTCAGTGACTGTAATTAATGTCAGTCTCTTTGGACTCTAATTGTGTCGCTGGAGGGTTTCCCTCTTCTATTAATAAGGGTCTTCATTTAATGTCTTACACATAGTGTCATCTGGAGCATCAAACCCGGCACTAACAGGGATCAGCAGCACCAGAGAGAGGGAGAGGATAGATCAGAATCTATGAGCAGTAGATTGGAACGTTACAACAATGGGTCAGAATCTGAGAACAATAGATTGGAATGTTACAACAATGGGTCAGAATCTGAGAATAATAGATTGGAATGTTACAACAATGGGTCAGAATCTGAGAACAATAGATTGGAATGTTATAACAATGGGTCAGAATCTGAGAACAATAGATTGGAATGTTACAGCAATGGACAGCAGGAGTTTCTCCTCTTGGTTTGGTTTAGTTACTGCAGAAAATACTTGGCTAACATTAGAATGGCGGATCTATTATGCACTGAAGATGATTCAAACAATTTACTACCCTTTCCTCGCTATTATTGGTGTCCCGGTAAGTCTCTGTCTCCAACTATTAGATTCATAAACCATATGTCAGTCAATTAGGGTTCTTGTCATTTAAATCGTGAGAAGACTGAATCCATTGTCTTCACTTTCTGTCACAAACTCTATTCCCTCTCCACGATCTGTAAACCCCTCACTGAGGCTGAACCAGGAAGTTTACAGCCTCTGGTATCTTTAATGCTGAGCTCAGTTGATCCCCATATTAACTCCACCTCCAACCCTACATATTGTTACAGCCAGGTGATGAGGGTTCACAGTCGGTCCTCTTGTCCTTCCTCTTATTTGACCGCAATCGTGTTTGTTCTTTTTTAACCGTGGATGTATTTACCATTTATGTGATGTTTTACTTTTTACCTTTGGTGTAATAGTGAAGGAACCAATCGGAAAGGTTTTCTTGAGCTTAACCATGAAAGAGGTGAGTTTAATACACTTAACATCTAAACCCAATCAAAATAAAATAATAAAAACATACGTTATACATTTATGCTGCCACTGACACGAGAATCTCACGTACACAAAAAGATTACAGAATAAGAAGTAAAATCGTGGCTGGATTAGAGTCCAGAATAAATCAAAGGTCGAATTTGAATGCGGAATACAGGCTTAAAGACAGGATTCTTGGTAGTGTGGATGAACAGAGGGATCTTGGGGTCCATGTCCATTGATCACTCAAAGTTGCCACCCACGTTGATAGGGTTGTAAAGAAGGCGTATGGTGTGTTGGCTTTCATTAACAGGGGGATTGAGTTTAAGAGCCACGAGGTTATGCTGCAGCTCCATAAGCCCCTGGTTCGTCCACACTTGGAATATTGTGTTCAGTTCT